>NC_068938.1:74942700-75010200 GCF_016801865.2 Culex pipiens pallens | reverse complement strand
GGCGACGATGGCGGGTGTGATTGTGGCCTCCCCTCACCGGCTATACACTTCTAGGTCATGCTCCCATTTTCTGTATCGGCCTCTGTTCCTGGATGTGTCGTCTCTGCCTGATGCGCAATGCAATGATTCATCCGTCTTGGGTTTGCCGTTGGTTTCGCATCGGGGACCATTATTGCTTATCACAGAGCCAGGAAGCAATACCTTGTCGCTAATGGGACCATGACTTAGAGGAGGAGTGTCTAGGGGTGTTCAGTTTACTGTAATGGTTGCATGTCCTTTAGTTTTTTTATGTATTGAAATGATTATTACTCCAATTTGACATTGTATCGATATATAGATCAAGGATATTTCAGGTGCTTGCTTCTCTGTTGCGGAGGAGCTAGACAATTCCCAATGACCTAAGAAATCGGCCATCTGCCATTCTGAAAATGGGTCATTGAAGGAGGACGAGGGATAACACCACCTGATAACCGAGTTGATATTAGCTGTATCAGCATAATCAAAGTCTGATACAGAGTATACTTTCCCATAATTTCGCTGCCGGCCGACACTGTACCGATAAAGCTTCCCAAAATTCTCTGGTAGAATGGTTTGTCTACTTCACTTAATTCCACCAATAACAACAACACCGATTGCATCAGCCAAACAGGATTCACCCAGTGACCACCGCAGCCGGCGAACCACACTTCCCAAGAAATGGGGGGCATCCCCAGCCAAAAGTCACTGCCACTGGCCGCGTATCGGCCATCCTGCCGCCTTATCAACCACAGCTGGGCTCAACCGCAACCAGGGACAGTCAGTACAGTATATGGAGCAATCTCGGAGTAATAACCGTACACAATGACAGCGCAGAACAGCTTTCTCTGACTTCATTGGCTCGACCACAATAACAACACCAGTAACGAGTGCACTCTTGGTATTAGCGAAGCGTCTATTACATTATCGCTTATGGGTTATTTTCTTGTTATTATTTCAAGGGTATCACACGTACTCGGTGTGTACTCGCGGTGAGCCAGTTTTCTTCAATGAGGAAATACTACGGGGAATCTACATCGAGGTCGTACTATCTTGTCGAACTCACTCTTGTTTTAAACTTTGATGTTGTTTCTTGGAGAAGATTCTGTAAATTCAACGGACTAAACTATGACAAGAATCTTCAAAATGACGTTAGCACCAACAGTGCACTACCCCACTTTTCAGAGATGACTTACGTCACGTTCCATCTTCACACTTGTTTTGTTCTTGCTCACTCCATTTGGTGCTAGGACGCAATCATGTTGATTTAGTTTTATCAGCGCTAGCCTCTATCCCGCCAGATGATGATGGTTGGCGATGTCGTAACGTTCAGAGAGCTGATAGTATCGCGCCATTCTAGGACTTGGAAGTGACGACCGACGCGGAGGCAGGAACTGAAGGGGAAGCACGTTGACGGTTGACGCCACTTCTAGAGTAGTATTATGAAATTGCACATTGTAGAGTACACAAACAACAACCAGCCAGTACAGACGGACGGATGGGACCGCCGGTGAGCTGGAGCAGCCGACATCAGGCTGTGCAACGTGAGTCCCGGTGGTTGTGATTAATCAAGTGCAAATGGTATCCTCTGCTCGGTTGTGATTGTGGAATATTTTTCCTGTCAAGTGATGGTTGTTATGGAACGATTTTGAATCGCAAACAATTGTTTAATATCACTAATCATCAATTTCATGATCTTATTGTATGTCTTATGAAAGTTGTAGGTTTGTCTAGGATTTCGAATAATCGCATCACGAACAAATAAAATGTTTTCATATTTTTTTTGTTTTCCTACATTTAACATCAAATTTGAGTTCTGCGACCCCATTTTGGTCAAATTTGAATGATTGATTGCCTAATAAATATAAAAAAATGCATTTTTTCATTATTTCATAAATGCCATTTTGGGCCATCTTGGAAAAAATTCGTGATTAGATTATCTGAAGTGAAATTTTGCCAAGGCTTTCGGGTAATCGAGTCTGGAGTGTATATTTTTTTTCTTCAAATATGGTCATTACACATTTTATATTTTTTTGTCCTTCTGTGTTTGATAATGAGTAATTCTCGCTGAAAGTGGACCACTATTTACACAAGGTGCTCAAAAATCAAAAGCAATGTACTTTTCCAATAGCCCCCCCCAAGTTATGAAAGAAACCATGTTTGGTTGGTTGAATTTGTCCTCACCTCGGCGCCACGAAGCTAAAACATTTTTTTTAATTGGTAATTTTTTGACTTAGGCGCGTCTTCAAAATTGCTAATAACTTTGCAAAACTTCAACGAACCCTTGATGTTTAGGGGTGTTTTGGAAAGGAAATGAGCAGAGCTTTCGAATGCACTTGTCAGAAAAATACCGTTCCATACATTTTTTAGCCATAAAACAACAATGTATTTTTAAAAGTCATTTTTGAAGGCCGGCGCCCCGCTTTATCGAAAAACTGACAAATCCATTCGAAAGCTGAGACGATTTCACATAAAGGACCAATAAATCTAAGGTGTATGTTCCTCCTATCTTTTTTAATCTTATTTTGATTCTGAGAGCGCAGCGCTCCGTTCGTATTTCGGGCGCCCAAAATGTTGCATTAGCTTGCCCCAATTTAGGGTTTTGTCAAACAATATAGGTGCTCACTTTTTAAATGATAGTTTATTATCCAAGGATCAAGATGCACTATCGATAATTGACCAATATTTAAGGTTTTGGGTCCTGCCAGGCAATTTAATGTCGAAAAGTTGTTTTTGTTTACTTGTTTTGTTGTTAAATGCTTATTTAACAATTTGGTGGACATTTTTACAGTAAAACTAATGAATGTAGCATGTAGGAAATTTCACTACGAACATTTTTCTAGAGGAGAAAACGTAATTTCGATACTCCAACGCAAAGATATTTGAGTTTTAGTGAGAAAAAAAGTGCCAATTTTACAAATTTCCTAGAATTAACAAGCACGGCCTATTATTTACATGCGCCATATGTTTTGGAAGCCAAAGTATGGTTTTTAACAGTTATTTAGGTAGCTGAGTTCGGATCTGCAATCAAATTTCAGATAAACAGTGAAATTTCGAGCCACACCCAAAAGTTATTTGCGGTAATATGCTGTAATTTTAATCGCTAGTGTATTCGGTCATATTTCAACTTTTGCTCACCTTTAATTGATCACGGATTTTTTTATGAAGAATGTTTTTTTCCAAGTTCTGATTGTTTTGAGAATGTCAGAAAACCTCGTTTTGTGATTTGGCTGGTTTCAATGAAAACTTTAGATTTTTAAGGATTTTTTTTATGATTTTGTGGAACGATTGTATCCAGGTTTTTAAGCGAAGATGTCGTTCGAATGTTGAACGTCCGAAATGTCAAAATCGCGCAGTAGCACCAACATTAGTAAACAAAATGCGGCTGTCATGCCATGGCGCACTTTTTTCGTAATGTTGGTACCACTGCGTGATTTTGTCATTTCGGGCGTTCACCATTCGAACGCCATTTTCGCTTAAAAAGCTGGATACGTCAGTCATTAATTAATGACGATTTCCATAACTTTGCAAGGAATAGAAAAATCGCTCCCAACCATTTTCACTACATGCAAATAACATTTAGGCGTGGCTCAAATATCACTGTTCTTTGTTTATCTGAAATTTGATTGCAAATCCAAATTCAGCGACCTAAATAACTATAAGAAACCATACTTTGGGTTCCAAAACATATGCCGCATGTAAATAATAGTTCGTGCTGGTTAATTCTGGGAAATCTGTACACTTTTTTCTCACTAAAACTCAAATATCTTTGCGTTGGAGTATCGAAATTACGTTTTCTCCTCTAGAAAAATGTTCGTAGTGAAATTTCCCACATGCTACATTCATTAGTTTTACTGTAAAAATGTCCACCCAATTGTAAATAAGCATTTAACAACAAAAAAAAGTAAACAAAAACAACTTTTCGACATTAAATTGCCTGGCAGAACCCAAAACCTTAAATATTGGTCAATTATCGATAGTGCATCTTGATCCTTGGATAATAAACTATCATTTAAAAAGTGAGCACCTATATTGTTTGACAAAACCTTAAATTGGGGCAAGTTAATGCAACATTTTGGGTGCTCGAAATACAAACGGAGCGCTGCGCTCTCAGAATCAAAATAAGATTTAAAAAGATAGGAGGAACATACACCTTAGATTTATAGGTCCTTTATGTGAAATCGTCTCAGCTTTCGAATGGATTTGTCAGTTTTTCGACAAAGCGGGGCGCCGGCCTTCAAAAATGACTTTTAAAAATACATTGTTGTTTTATGGCTAAAAAATGTATGGAACGGTATTTTTCTGACAAGTGCATTCGAAAGCTCTGCTCATTTCCTTTCCAAAACACCCCTAAACATCAAGGGTTCGTTGAAGTTTTGCAAAGTTATTAGCAATTTTGTAGACGCGCCTAAGTCAAAAAATCACCAATTCAAAAAAAAGTTTTAGCTTCGTGGCGCCGAGGTGAGGATAAATTCAACCTACCAAACATGGTTTCTTTCATAACTTGGGGGGGGGGCTATTGGAAAAGTACATTGCTTTTGATTTTTGAGCACCTTGTGTAAATAGTGGTCCACTTTCAGCGAGAGTTACTCTAATTGAACCATATATATAAGTTTTTCATTTTTGATAATCAGTGCACATGTTTGCTCACGGCTGGAAAAATATTTTTGAAAAGCTGACAAAATTCTCTATATTTTGCTGTTTTGAACTTTGTTGATACGACCCTTCGTTGCTGAAATGTTGCAATCAGAGGCGCCGACTCTGGGGGGGCACGGTACTTTTTGCCCCCCTAAAAATTGGGCAGGGGGGGCAGCCCATACATTGTGCCCCCCAAGAAATTTTAGTAGAAAAATATTCTTATTTTAAATATTACAAAAAACATCACAGAAATAATTGAAAATAATATTTAAAACTGAATTGGAATTGGATAGAATTCTTGTAAGCGAATCTGTAAAATAGTTCAATTTTTTTTTTTAGATCGACAACGCTTCATCTATACTACTGCCCTCTCTTATGCTAACTAGGTAGGAAAACCAGCAAGCTTAGTATACAAGAGCAAACTTACGCAAACTCTTGTCAAAACAATCATCAAGTTTTCAGACGCAACATTCTGCGATTTGCCATTGTAGATCAGGATTTAGCGAAAATGAACTGAAACACTTTTCAAAATGGTCATTTGATGACAGCTTTACATTTAAAAAAATGCTGATAAATTCGATATTTTTTTGAGTAATTTTAGGTATTTTTTTTCTTGATTTCTTTTTAAAAAATTGCAAATTTTTGGTCGTATCAAGTTGTCATAATGCTTTTTTGATTTTATTAAAAACCGTTTGTGTATCTTTTTGGTTATTCTTAAATTCTGAAATTCTGAAATTCTGAAATTCTGAAATTCTGAAATTCTGAAATTCTGAAATTCTGAAATTCTGAAATTCTGAAATTCTGAAATTCTGAAATTCTGAAATTCTTAAATTCTTAAATTCTTAAATTCTGAAATTCTGAAATTCTTAAATTCTTAAATTCTTAAATTCTTAAATTCTTAAATTCTTAAATTCTTAAATTCTTAAATTCTTAAATTCTTAAATTCTTAAATTCTTAAATTCTTAAATTCTTAAATTCTTAAATTCTTAAATTCTTAAATTCTTAAATTCTTAAATTCTTAAATTCTTAAATTCTTAAATTCTTAAATTCTTAAATTCTTAAATTCTTAAATTCTTAAATTCTTAAATTCTTAAATTCTTAAATTCTTAAATTCTTAAATTCTTAAATTCTTAAATTCTTAAATTCTTAAATTCTTAAATTCTTAAATTCTTAAATTCTTAAATTCTTAAATTCTTAAATTCTTAAATTCTTAAATTCTTAAATTCTTAAATTCTTAAATTCTTAAATTCTTAAATTCTTAAATTCTTAAATTCTTAAATTCTTAAATTCTTAAATTCTTAAATTCTTAAATTCTTAAATTCTTAAATTCTTAAATTCTTAAATTCTTAAATTCTTAAATTCTTAAATTCTTAAATTCTTAAATTCTTAAATTCTTAAATTCTTAAATTCTTAAATTCTTAAATTCTTAAATTCTTAAATTCTTAAATTCTTAAATTCTTAAATTCTTAAATTCTTAAATTCTTAAATTCTTAAATTCTTAAATTCTTAAATTCTTAAATTCTTAAATTCTTAAATTCTTAAATTCTTAAATTCTTAAATTCTTAAATTCTTAAATTCTTAAATTCTTAAATTCTTAAATTCTTAAATTCTTAAATTCTTAAATTCTTAAATTCTTAAATTCTTAAATTCTTAAATTCTTAAATTCTTAAATTCTTAAATTCTTAAATTCTTAAATTCTTAAATTCTTAAATTCTTAAATTCTTAAATTCTTAAATTCTTAAATTCTTAAATTCTTAAATTCTTAAATTCTTAAATTCTTAAATTCTTAAATTCTTAAATTCTTAAATTCTTAAATTCTTAAATTCTTAAATTCTTAAATTCTTAAATTCTTAAATTCTTAAATTCTTAAATTCTTAAATTCTTAAATTCTTAAATTCTTAAATTCTTAAATTCTTAAATTCTTAAATTCTTAAATTCTTAAATTCTTAAATTCTTAAATTCTTAAATTCTTAAATTCTTAAATTCTTAAATTCTTAAATTCTTAAATTCTTAAATTCTTAAATTCTTAAATTCTTAAATTCTTAAATTCTTAAATTCTTAAATTCTTAAATTCTTAAATTCTTAAATTCTTAAATTCTTAAATTCTTAAATTCTTAAATTCTTAAATTCTTAAATTCTTAAATTCTTAAATTCTTAAATTCTTAAATTCTTAAATTCTTAAATTCTTAAATTCTTAAATTCTTAAATTCTTAAATTCTTAAATTCTTAAATTCTTAAATTCTTAAATTCTTAAATTCTTAAATTCTTAAATTCTTAAATTCTTAAATTCTTAAATTCTTAAATTCTTAAATTCTTAAATTCTTAAATTCTTAAATTCTTAAATTCTTAAATTCTTAAATTCTTAAATTCTTAAATTCTTAAATTCTTAAATTCTTAAATTCTTAAATTCTTAAATTCTTAAATTCTTAAATTCTTAAATTCTTAAATTCTTAAATTCTTAAATTCTTAAATTCTTAAATTCTTAAATTCTTAAATTCTTAAATTCTTAAATTCTTAAATTCTTAAATTCTTAAATTCTTAAATTCTTAAATTCTTAAATTCTTAAATTCTTAAATTCTTAAATTCTTAAATTCTTAAATTCTTAAATTCTTAAATTCTTAAATTCTTAAATTCTTAAATTCTTAAATTCTTAAATTCTTAAATTCTTAAATTCTTAAATTCTTAAATTCTTAAATTCTTAAATTCTTAAATTCTTAAATTCTTAAATTCTTAAATTCTTAAATTCTTAAATTCTTAAATTCTTAAATTCTTATATTCTTAAATTCTGAACAAATAAATTGATGTTAAATTTTCGATTTTTTTTAAACATTGTTTTTTTTTGTAATTTCCAAATTTCTGATTTTTTAAATTTCTGAATTTCAACTTTTGATTTCTTAACATTTTTATGCATTTTTTTTGTTTTTTAATGTGCATTTTCCAATTGGGTCCTAAAATGAAGCTTAGATTGCTGATATTATTGTTCACAGCGATAAAGCTTATTTTTCTGTGTACAATGACCCTTTGTACGACCATAAAGAGCTTAAAATGGATTTTTAAATCAATTTTGAAAAATTAACCTCGCGGTCCTTCTTGACAGAAAAGCTCCTACTTGACAGGTCGTTCCAAGGGGACCATAGTTGATCCATCAAAAAAATGTTGTCTTGTCAAAAAAAAAATTGCATTAAAATGAAAAAAAGTGATCAGAAATGGTTTTTAATTGTGTTTTTTACCGTTGTACATAAAAATTGGCATAGGGCTTTATTACCCAATTTCTAAAGTTCTAAATTTTTGCTTTATACTTTTGATTTCATTTTTAGAATATTTGTGTTGTTGAATTTTAAATACCTGATAATTTTTATTATTGACTGTTACTTCTGGAAAATAAGTGAGAATATGCCAATTAGAAGGAATTCGCCTTCCAAACATATAAAAAATTCCCCCAATAAACATTCTCAATCACGTTTTAATAAATTATCTTTTTCAAAAAAAAAAAATGGATTCCGGATGAAAAAAAACTCTTATCACATCATAATATTCAAATTGGTAAAATTCGTGATATACAATAAACTTAAACATCAAATCGCCACTCTCGCCTAACGATTTCGGAAAACAACCGTGCCCCCCCAACATTTTGGACTAGTCGGCGCCTCTGGTTGCAATGCAAAGGTTTAAAAACATGAAAATTGATATTTTCCAAGTCTCACCCAAACAACCCACCATTTCCTAATGTCGATATCTCAGCAACTAATGGTCCAATTTACAATGTTAAAATATGAAACATTCGTGAAATTTTCCGATCATTTCGAAAACAATAATTTATTTTTTTAAATCAAGACTAACACTTAAAAAGGGACAAACTTTCAATATTAATTTGAAAATATTTTTTCGAAAGGATCGGAAAATTTTACGAATGTTGCTGAAAATGGTAGGTTGTTTGGGTGAGACTAAGAAAACATCAATTTTTTAAACCTTTGTATGGCAATATCTAAGCAACTAAGGGTTGTATCAACAAAGTTTAAAAAAGCAAAATATAGAGAATTTTCTCAGCTTTTCAATAATATTTTACTCAAAAGTGGGCAAACATGTGCACTAAATAAAACAAATGAAAAACTGCGAATATTTTCAAAAAAAGTCACCTAAAAATGGATTTAACTTGAAAACGATGTACTTTATCAAAATTCAAAGTACTTTTTGATTACAAATTTGGTTGTACATCGAAAAATGAAGTTGAAAAATTTTGCGACCAATATTTCGTTTTTTTGAAAAAATCTGTATTGATTCAAAAAATCATAAGTCGGTCAAAGATTTTTTGCACAACCTGGAAATTTCTGAAAAGTTGTATAAAAAAATAGTGTTTTTTTGCAAATCAAGTTTTAGTAACAAAAACTTAAATGAAAAATCACCAATTTTTTTACCGTGTTTAATTTTTTTTCCAGTGTAGTTCATATCCATACCTACAACTTTGCCAAAGACACAAATTCGATCAAAAAATCCTTCAAAAGATACACATTTTTGAATTTTCATACATCATTTTTGTATGGACATCTGCCAAATTTGTATGGAAAATTATATGGACAAACTAATGATGCAAAATGGCTTCTTTGGTCAATCCGAAGGCACCAAAAAAGTTTCAGCCGGATTTAAAAATACAAAAATTAAAAAGAAAAGTGCAAAATTTCAGGGTGTCTTCTTACCTCTTTTCTAATGTATTAACACCTCAATAGAAGGTAAAATAGTGGCATTACATCGAAATTGTGGTAAATTCATAGATTTTTAAAGGTAGATAAGTAACATTTCCTTTCACTTTGTGTTATTTCCTAATTAGCTTTGGTTGGTTTACTTGCGATACTTACAAAACTTTCAGTTTGATTTTGAATGTTAAAATATCAAGCAGTAAATTTCCGTATTTTTTCAATAAAAATATCTTGTAACTTAAAAAATATGTGTAACCTTTTGAAATTGCTGAAATATATATTGCAAACATTAAAAATTTTAAGACTTGATTTAAATCTATTTTCTTTAAAGGCAGCGAATTTCATAAAAGTATATATTTATAGAATCTTTTTCGAAAGAAGAAATAAACTATATATTTAGAGAAAGTATATTTGCGTCGCCACAAATAGCATCTACAAAATCGGTTAATAAAAACTCTTCTTCTTTTGGTCTCTCCAAAATATACTTTATTTCAGGTCCAGTTGACAGGAATTGATAAAAATACGCGTAACCAGCGAAACCAAATTGGCTCAAAATAACCTTTGCGTTTCCATGTCTTACCACATAAATACTCATTACCACCTCCCAGGAGGGCGGTTACGTGTGCCCTGGCAGAACTTTTGCATTCTTTTTCTGGAAATAGCCTTCTCGTTTACTGGAAAAAAAGGGAAAAAAAGAAAGCATCTCCCACGAGGAAAAAATAGCTGAGGAAAACGTGGCTCGACATGAGACATGCGGCTGGCAACGTTTTTTTTCTTTCTTCCTCTTTCCCCCCGGGGTAGAGAAATGCCAAACCCGGAGCAGCGGTCACCTGCCGGGTGGCGAATGGCCACCTACTCGCTAACCTAAATCGGTGACCGGGCCAACCTATGTTGGTGGAGAAGCCATCTTGCCAATCACGGAAAGAAACCAGAGAGTGAAAGAGATGGAAAGACAGAAATAAAAAATCCAGTACATGCTTAATTATGTCATAACCTATTTTTGGTTTGCTTTTGCTTCGAGCGCGCGCGCAGTTGCTACTTTCACTAATCCACTTTCTTTCTGTATGTTGTTCAATGCTGTGCCTATGCTGCGAGGCTTATGTGGCAAAGAGAATGAGGGGCATTACAGTGAGTGTGTGGAGCTAAAATTGATCTGCTTATGTAGTAATACATCTTTGATTATTATTATGTTTTATGATGATGTGCACAAATTTTGAATGTACTTTATGATTGTATCATAAATTTTCCAAGTTTCTCTTAAATTTGTTTTTTGGACTAAAAAAGGCAACTTTTGTGCTTTAGTTTAGGATGATGCATAATCTGTAGGGTTAGTGAAATTTCACGATTTCGCGGACAGCGTGAAATTTGTGAAATTTGGCTTTTTCCGAGAAATCCCGTGAAATGTTATGTTTGTGTGAAACTGTTACGATTTTTCTCAAAATGATTTGTCTAACTCAAATAGGAATAAATATAATCTTATGAACTACTGTAGAATTAAGTGAGTGAATACCCTTGTTCAATAACTAACATAGGGTTAGTGATTTTTGACGATTTTGTGGACGGCGTGAAGTTCGAGAAATTTATCAATTTTCTCAAATCATGTTTGTTTTTTTCAAAATAACAACAAAATAAATATTTCATCCATACATACTTTTTATGTTAATTTTATTAGTTTTCAATTGAAAAGCTTGATATGCAACATTTGATGAATTGTTCAGATTTTTCAGTGTTTTGAGGAACTTACTAAGTTTAGTAGGTAATTTTTGCATTCGCTGTAATAACAATTTTACTGCTATTTTATTTGAAAGGTAAAGTTTCAAAAGGATTTGACAGAATCATGATTTGTTTTATTAAAAATAAAATGAAAGCTTTGAAATCAACTTTTCAAAATTAAAAAAAAATTCTAAGTCCTGTTTAATTTTAACGATATTTGATTATTTAGGTTGATAATTCCTGTGAAAGTTTTAAAAAAACTTATTTTTATTGTTTTTGTTTTCATTTTGTATACAAATTTTGATTTTGTTACAATTAAAGTATTTTTTACTTTTGATTTAAAATTCACATTTTGAAAAGAGAGATAAACACCTTAAAGAAAATGTTAATTTGCTAAATGTCGCAAAAAAATCAAATTATTTTACTTATTTTTGCTGGACAAGATTGATAAATCTTGCTTTGATATGAAATTCAATAAAATGAAGCAAATCAGCGAAAACTTTTTAACTTTATAAGTCGAATATTAACAAAGCTGTTCAATAAATGAGAATACGCATGCCTTACATTTTATTTCAAAATATATTTAGAGCCCATCCATAAACTAGGTGGAATCTTTTTTGAAAATTAGGAGAATTTCGTTCAAATTTACGATTTTTTTTATGGTCATTGAAGAATAATATATAATGAATCATGAAAAGTAGTTTCTTTGTTACTAACATAAGATTTTCAGAGTTATTTTAACATTTTTCACGGTCCGCGAAATTCGCGTGAAATTTGGTGTTTTTAAATTGAAGTACCCGTGAAATTTGCAATTTTTGAGCGTGAAAAATCACTAAGCCTAATAATCTGGTATCAGAGAAGTAAATTTCTTAAATTAAGTGGAATTTAGAAAAAACACCAATAAATTGGAATTTTAAAAAAACAAAACAAATTGGAATTTATTAAAAAACAACAACAAAGTATTGTCAAACAAAAATCATAATTAGGTGAAAATCAAATTTGCAATCAAAAATGGCTATATTAATAAGTGCACAATTTTCAAGCTAAGGGTAGTTCAAATTAATAATTTTCGAAAAATGTTAGCAACTTGAGATAAGTTTATTAAGAGGTTACATACATATAAATCAGCAAAAATTTCAGAGGTTGGTATGAGCATACATTTGAACTTTTTTAAAATCTGTTTTCAGGGCATTAAAATAAACATATTTAACTATTACCAAAACAAGTTTGAAGACATTTGGTTGAATCATTGCCGAGAGCTATTTGAAGTTAGCTGTTTCTAAAAACGGGTGCCACGATATCTCAACACTGCTTTGACCAAATCGGCTCAAAATTTTGGTGAAGACTCTTTAAACCGGTCCTGTGTGCATAACGAAGGCTGATTTTCAAAAAGTTTATTGTAAAAAAAGACCAAAATATTTTTTATGTTTTTTCGCATACAAAATTAACAGTTCTAGATTTTTTGTATTTATTTAAATCACTCCTGAAAGTTTCATGAAGATATTTCGTGACTAAACTGAGTAAGAGACGCAAAGCGAACTGTCAAACTTTGTGAACGTTTTTTCTCTAAACACAGTTGATTTATGGGTGCCACGATATCTCGAGATAGGATGGACCTGGCTGAAATTTGGGGTGAAAACTCCCAAGATATATCCCGTGTGCATGAAAATGCCCGATTTTGAAATTTTCCTTTTTTTTAAATACAAAAATCGAAAACTGACGATTTTTTAAAAATAGCTTTATCTCGGCAAATGCCTTCATATTTGTTTTGTTAATAGACGAAAATGTATTTTTAATGCCCTTTAAAAAGAATTAAAAAAAAGTTTAACTGTGTGCTCATACCAACCTGGGATATTTTTGACGATTTACATGTATACAACACCGCGAACATTTTTTATGAGAACATTTTAACATTTTTTTTCATTTGTCTTTGCCATTTGAAATTTTGAGAAAAATGTGTTTTCTGAATTGACCTCGTGGTTTTCAATAATATAAAATTATACAGCAATTCGCTCAAAAACAGCATGATTCGAAAAAAAGTTCATGGCCTAAATAATTCGATTTGTTTTTTTGCTATGCAGGCTGAAACATTTTCGGTGCCTTCGATCTGCCCAAAGAAGCCATTTTGCATCATTAGTTCGTTCATATAATTTTCCATAAAAAATTGACATAACACCTCATTCTATTAATAAACATTATTTGGCTTTATCTTTCCAATGCCGTCTGTCTAAGATTAATGGTACACATCATCCATAGCTTTTGCACCCAGATTTCTGTTACAAATATTTTGTTATCTTTAAAACTAGGAAAACTATCGAAATGATTTTTTATTCATCCCCTAAATTACTGTCTTCAAAGTTATTTCCAACAAAGTTTGACTAATTTTACAATCAGAATCTTGCAGGATTGGGTCCGTAAGTTTGACAAATTTGGAATAAGAAGACAACAACTTCCTTCGCTGCTGTGCACCCTTAAACAATTTCATTAAAAATTTAACAACAGTTAAACGGCAAATGTCTCATCTGCAGCATCCGATTGTTTGCCTTGAGAATAGTATATAATACCTTTCAACCAACACAATGATTTTGGATCGCATCATCATCTTCTATGATGAATCCTGACCAAACAACCTATCCTACTAACAAATTTTCAGGTTTCTGGCGCTTCTGGGGTGTAACCACAGGGTAAACCAGCTGCCCTAGTAGCAACCTGCGCTAACTAACTTTCCCGTCCCTTATAATCGTGATCTACAAACTGACATGGCGGGCGCCGTTGGTTGCCAATGACTGTTACCTATTCGCAACTGATGAAGTTTCAGAAATCATGGTGTTTTATCTTTTCAGTGCATTCATACATGCTGTTGATAAGGGAAACACCACTAGATCGTCGAAGCCTATGATCAGTAGTGCTGAAAGGATATTACGGTTTTGTTCAGAAACGGAGGAGCAACCATGGGTGGTCTCTCATGCTCATGCTCATGTTCTATGTTTAAAAAATTTCTTTCCATCATAAATATTTGTACTTCAATCAAAAAATTTCCTGATTCAGTCCAGACTTGATTATCCGAAGCCTTGATTATCCGAAGTTCGATTATCTGAATGTTTATATGGGACTTCGGATAATCGAATCACTGAACTGAAAACTGAACACTGAAAATCATTACATGAATTTGATCATTTCAACAACGTTATGTATGAGGTATTTTAAAGGCTTTTTAAAATAAAATTGATGTTAAGCTCTTATCAAGAGATTTGTTCTATTAAACCGTTTCCACGATTCATTTCCTGACAACTTCATATTTCCCCGAGTTTATAATTGCTCACCATTCATTATCCACGGAAATCGATCTTAATTATGTCACGTTTTACCTGACAGTCTCTAAAGTGATAACCACTATAACGTCGGGGTCTAGCTCCGTAACTGTGGAAGTACCGTTAGCCCGGTATTCATCACGTTCCAAACCGAAAGAAAACTGGGCCAACCCGTTCAGTTTTAGTACGCCTTCTCTCCGCCTGCCCTCCCCTTAAACGGTTCCATCATCCGATATGGTGGTGGTGACCTTAAACCAGCACACCGCAGTGAAATGGACGGACCTCGACATTCACTTCTCACTGTCACTGCTGCTGCCCGTTTGGAGGTGGACCGTCCAAAAACCTAACCCTAAAAAAGCCGCGGTCTCAAAGTCGCTGCAACAACAACGAAGAAGGGTAGAATGAAGGGGCCAAAGCGCAAAACGATAATAAAAAGCCAGCATAAAAGAGAGAAAGTAATAAAAAGGAAAGTGGCTCGAAAAGTAGAACACCGCGCGAACATAGGTATTGAATAACAATAATCACAGCTCGGTGCGGAACGTGTGCAAAGAAGCTGGGAGAAGAAGCAGCAGGAACTGCTCGAATCGAGTGGCACCACCACTCGGTGTTGGAAGTTGGACGTTTGGTTAGACGCATGCATCGGAAACCGCTGAAACTGGGTTGCACAGGCCAATATGAAAGTTGGAAGTGAAAGGGAAAATTATCCACGAGAGCCATCAACGCAGCTTCGAGGCTCTTCTGGACCTGGTGACCAACTTCCCAGCGCTAAGATACTTTGCCTCGTTGTTTTTCCCAGCGAAACCGCAGTAGCAGGCGCTTGTCATTTCGCGTAACAAAACGAGTTTCAGAAGTCGAGGGTTGATCGCTTTCTTCTTAAAGCGCAGCAGGCGCGGAAATTGCGCGAGCTTGGTGCGATTAGAGGAAAGTCGCGCAATAAAGCTTAGGTAGGCCGTCGGGCTAGGGTTGGGGTAGCATTTTTGCATAAATTTCAGCTCGATGTCGTGGTTTCGATATAGGTGGAAAACTGGTTTTCTTGGTATTTATCTGGTGTACCTTATCACGGTCAAGTTTGAGCAATTTTAACTTGGACAAGACTAGAACATTATTGGCGTTAGTTCTTGACTGTTCAGTCCCTACTACTTGACACGAACCAGGAACTAATGATTCATATGACTAGATTAAGTACTTATCGAAGGAAAATTATACGTTATGGCACAGATCGTGCAAAAATGTTCAAATGCTTAATTTAGAAATTTTTCACCACGAGTTTTTCACCAATGTGTAGCAGGTCGTATCGAGTTGCTCCGATTTGGATGAAACTTTCAGCGTTTGTTTGTCTATTAGGATGTAACAAAAATGACTTTTTGGTGGGCATTCAAGGGTTTGTTCCGCTGGGCATACTGAGCCCAAATCCAAAATATGAGCTTAATTGGACGTAACAGGAGCTGGCGCTCCGCCCTTCAATTTTAAATGGGATTTAACCCGTAAAATACATGTTTTTCAAAAATGTCTATTTTTGAGGCACTTTGGCCACCAATGCGTTTACCAAAAACATCACTGGCGTGAAGGTCAGATCCTTGCGCATGTTTTGGTATACATGACATTGAAGTTTTGAGCACCCTAGAGCTCGGTACAGGCCTTCAAAGTTTGGCGAAAAATCGGCCCCAGCAAATTCAAATGGCGTCTCGGGCGTCGCGAGGTGCGACGCATACCTTTTTTGCTGGAAACGATTTTTCGAAAAATGCCAAACTTTGAAGGCCTGTACCGAGCTCTAGGATGCTCAAAACTTCAATGTTATATATACCAAAACATGCGCAAGGATCTGACCTACACGCCAGTGATGTTTTTGGTAAACGCATTGGTGGCCAAAGTGCCTCAAAAACAGACATTTTTGAAAAAAAATGTATTTTTACGGGTTAAATCCCATTTAAAATTGAAGGGCGGAGCGCCAGCTCCTGTTACGTCCAATCAAGCTCATATTTTGGATTTGGGCTCAGTATGCCCAGTGGAACAAACCCTTGAATGCCCACCAAAAAGTCATTTTTGTTACACTCTATTGTCTAAACATGAGATGAACTCATGCCAAATATGAGCCCTCTACGACAAAGGGAAGTGAGGTAAAACGGACATTGAATGTTGAGTAGGGTGGTTCATGGATATATGAAAAAGACAAAAGTGTTCTATTTCGTTTGTATCAACCGGAATTTCAAAGTGCTATGACCCCAGAAGCTAGCCTTAAAATTTGAGCTCATTTGGTTAAGGTTTAGTTGCTCCAGTTTTGATCTGATGTTAGTATGGAACTTGATTCAATTTAATATGGAGAATTGTAACTTTTTACATGTTCTTATAGAAAATTTCCCAAAACCCTATCAAATTTTCCTATTCATAGGTTTCTTATAGGTTTTGATCCGGGGAACAACTTTGTAGAACATCGCAAAGTGCTAAGAATTGATCCTGGAATGATACAGGATGTTTTTTAGAGTTTACCTTTTTCGGCAAAATTTCAAAATAGGCTCATAAAATTAACCTGTATCTTTTCGGGATCATTTCCTAGCGCTTTGCGATGTTCTACAAAGTTGTTCCCCGAATCAAAACCTATAAGAAAACTCTTACATGATAAAGTTTTATCGGGTTGAGGAAAACTTTCTAGAAGAAGAGTTAAGTGAAAAATAAATCAATTAAATTTATTAAAATTCCATTCTAACTTCATATCAAATCTGGAGTAACTAAACCTTAACCAAATAAGCTAAAATTTCAGGCTAGCTTTTTGGGTTATAGTACTTCAAAATTCCGGTTGATGCAAACGAAATTGAACACTTTTGTCTTTTTCATATATCCGTGAACCGCGCTAATGTTGAGGTCCAAAAAACATGAAAAATCCTAAAATTGCTACCATTTGCGTAAAACTTGATCAATTCTAATTCTCTTAAATGTATTCGAAAGGTCTTTTAAAGCACTTAAAAATGAGTTATAGACATCCGAGATTGGTTTGACTTTTTCTCATAGCTTTTGAAAATTACTGTTAAAAATGGATTTATTTTAAAACCCCAATATCTTTTTGCAACAGCTTCCAACACCCATACTCCTACAGGTCAAAAGTTAGAGGATTTCATGGACTATAAGCCTACGGAATTAACTTTTTGGCCAATCGCAGTTTTTCTCATAGTTTTACGATTTTTCTATAACATACTTTTTAAACCGTTAACTTTTGCACTGTAGGCCAACCAGACGGCACTTTTTGGTCTCAATTTTGAAATATTCGGAATCCTTAGACAATTTCACGTTAGACTGAAGTGTTGGAGTTTTACATTTGTTTGGAAAAAATGCCATTCAGAATAAATTAAAATAATTTTTAACAATTTGTTGAATAAGGGGTAAAACGGGTATTCGCCTACTTGATACAGCATATGACGTATTGTTCCCAAAGTGAACAAGATCAAACTTTTTTTCAAAAATGTTTTTAATAATTATTTTCTCAATCAAATTCATAACTTCAACACTTCAGTCTAACATGAAATTGTCTGAGTATTCCGAATATAAAGTTAAAAAATAGAAATAATTGGCCACGGTTTCAAAAATCAAATGAAAATATTTTTTTTTTAAATGTACCCCAGTCCAGTCCAAAAAATCAGGAACAAAAAAAATCAAAAAAACCTTAATTTCAAACCACAAACCAACTTAAAACAATTTGAAATGCATTCTCCTGCCTTTAAAATCACATTAAGCATGTCTGGGATAGATCAAAAATATTTTAAATTTTAGTGGAATTCCAATTTACAGCAACGCAAAAAAAATTTCAACGGAAAAAAATCTCTTCAATACTAATGATTTTTTCATTCAAATGTTGAAATTAATATGGCCTGTAAATTCAATTTTCATATTTTTTAAATTCAACCCCCCCCCCCCTCCTCGACCTTAGCCAGAGTCAAGGGACATAAACTTCAAAAAATAATATTGAAATTGGAGGATTTTTTTTGAATCCTTAAGCAATGATTTATCATTGAAGTTACACAATATTTAAAAATAAAATAACACACTTTAACAATGTTTGTGTCACCGCTTCTAAAAAGTGCTTACAAATAAAAAAAAACAATTAATATTAATAGGTATAATCCTCCGTGTACGCACGAGTGCAAGCAGCAGTCAAGTGCTCAGTGCTCCATCGTTTTTTTCGAAAATTTTCGCCGTAATTTACCGTGATTAGCCGCGAGTTTGCTCCAACAGCATGCCAAGGGCCGGCCGTGGCCGTGGCAGTTCGAGTGCGGCCTCGAAAACCCGCGAAGTTCGTCTACCGGCCGTGTGCAAAAAGGTAAACAAACCAACGCCGCGTCGACCGCCATCGCGCCGGGGAGTGTGAGCGCCAAAGGATTCGACCCCAAGTTACTACACGCTAATTACCGCGTCCAGGATTGCAGCCCTATTAGGCTCCGTTCAGCTACTTCCGGCAATCCGTCGACCGATGGCGCTTCAACATCCGCCAACATTCCCACCAGTAACAAGTTCGCGAGGCTGAGTGACGAGGAAAGCAGCTACAACAACACCGACGGTAGCACTACCGACGACGACGACGACGATGGTCGTGCACGGAAAAAAGTGCCGACGCCAAAAAAAGTAATTACTCCAAAGGAACGACGACCACCACCAATTTTTGTTTTGGACACGTTGGCGGACGATGTTGACGAGCAGCTGGAAGGCCTCGTGTACTGCCTCAAAATAGGTAAAGCGTCAGTGCAAGTGTTCACATTTGACCAAAAGAACTTCGACCTGGTTGTGGAGAAATTTAAGCGTAAAAACTTCAAATTCTACACATTTGACCCCGCGCAGAAGACCGCTGTAAAGATTGTCTTGCAGGGGTACCAAGACCGCCCGACCTCCGTCCTCAAGGAGCACCTCTCGGGTGCCGGAATAACGCCGCGAGACATAAAAGTCCTCTCGCGGAAGACAACAGTCACAGGTACACACACACTGTACCTGTTGTACTTCGACCGCGGCACCGTCAAGATTCAAGACCTGCGGCGGACTAAGGCGTTGGACGGTTTTTGGGTAAACTGGCGGTTTTACTCCAAAAATCCGACGGACGCAGCGCAATGTCACCGTTGCCAGAAATTCGGCCACGGCTCGCGGAACTGCAACCTCCAGCCCCGCTGCGTGAAGTGCGGTGAGTCACACCTCTCGCGCGCAAGTCCTACCTCGAGGAGCAGGAAAAGAGGAAGAAGAAAGCAGCAGCGTCCCACCCTCCTCAACGAAGTACGAGTGCAGCCGTTCCTGCAGCTGGCCAGCGTACGGTTCCAGCGGACAACCCAGCGATCCCTCCTGGCTGGGGGCGATCGTTTGCCAGCGTGGTCGCGGCCGGTAGCGGCAATGCGGCCCAGCAAGAAGTCACCGGGGAAGATCTCTTTACCCTGCCGGAGTTCTTTGCTCTCGCGGGGGAGATGATGACGCGGTTTCGGAGCTGCCGTAACAAGGCGGAGCAATTTCTAGCCCTCGGGGAATTAATGATTAAGCACATCTATAAAGGATAAAAAACTGTGATCTAGTTTTAAGCTTTCTCTATTTCTATCCCCTTTTCCTAGCAAGTTTAGTAAGTTTTTTTTTTAATTTTTCTTACTCTTGGTAACACCTTTATTTACAAGCAATAACTGTTCCAAAATGGATTATGATGTAACACACAGCTGAAAGGAACTCCAAAACTCTGTTTTGTACCTCAAAAGAACTTATTGTATCTTGATTATTCACCAATAAAACCGAATTTGAATTTGAATTAATAGGTAAAAGTGAATTTTACTAAATGACCTTTTAATTTTAATTTTATTTGTGAAATAACGATTGTATTCAGTCAAAAATAAAGTATTGATTTCAATTATTGTTGAGGCACGAAAGTTGCAGATGAATAATATTTGTGTTGCTAATTTTTTTTTCGATTTTCTGATTTTAATAAAATTCAACCAATTGATTGCTTTTTGCACAAAACTGCTTAAAAAATGTTCTTAAAACACCTGAAATTTCGATAGATACATTTTTTTCAGTTTTATAATTTTTTTTTTAATAATTTGTCTCATTTGGCCCACATGCTCATGTGAGCTTCAAATAAATTTGACCCGCCATTTAAATACTTTGAGCACCCCTGGTTAAACGAGACAAAAAATTATGGATATGAATTTAAAATTAAAAAAAACAATTGCTTCACCCGATCAAACAAAAAGTAAAACAAAATGCCACATTCAAAAAACCCATCCAAAGGACCTTTCAGTTCGTTTGATTTCACTTCCTCCAGTGCAGTTTGGTTAATTTTCCGCAACGTGAGGGTAGGCTTTGCAACGTGAGCTTACTTTTTGTCTTAACCAGTGACTTACGTTGAATAGGTCACTTACCGTGGAACATCCTTAAGCAAGGCCACAGTTCCTAAGTGATTGTGAAATTTTATTCTATTGCGTCTTTTGCCTATGGTCCCGAACATTCCAGACCAAGCAAACCGTAGACTGCAATTATCTAAAAGGTTCCAAAGTTTTCCAAAGGAGAGAAAGGAAAAAGTTTTTCCTCGTCGGACTTTTTTCTACGCAACCTGCCAGAAGGTTCGCGAGACTCACGTTCCGTGCCTCATGACAGCGGTATTTGACGCAAGTGATTTCTAACAAAAGTTACAGTTTTTTGTTCAGCAAGGAATAACAGGACGAGGATTTGCGTCACTATTTGGGGGTGGGTTCGTGCTTTCGACTGTTTGAGTTTTAGATCGTCACTGTTTATGTTGTTTAGAAATGAATTTTGATCTAAACATAACTCAAACTAAATTTGTGCCGTTAGACGTTAGATCTGCTGATAGCTCTCGTTTTTTTTTTTTGACGCACATGTCGATGAAATCCACAAAGCTCGTGATTGTCACCCATCGATTCCATGCTCAGTACAGCGTGACTTATTAGCTCAATTTATTAGTGGTGCCAACTGATCGGAATCGGCCCCGAGTGTCGTTGAACTCCAACTTTCCAAACGCAAACAACGCACGAAGAGGGACCTTCCCAGGAAAAGCATTTGAATCACGCCAATGTCATTCCACCACGGCCGCCGCTTGGGCCGAGGCCGAGTTCACTTCTGGAATCCATAATTCGCACCTCGTACCATTGGAGTAAGCTACAAACAACTTTCACGCGCAGATCGCCAAGTCACGGAAGGCAAATTACGAAATCTGCCTGCGAAGAACTGTCGCCGATACATTGACCCAGTTATGCGAACTTTCATTCAACCTTTCTCGTGGTACGTGGTCTTCGCCGTTGTCGTCAATGCCGTGGACTTCCTCGAAAGAGCCACGTAGGTATGCGCCGCGAAAGAGTGCATTGACTCCTGCGTGAGGAACTGTTTGGCTGACGGTAGGGTTGGAGGAGCTAGTATGATTCCAACGCAAAAAAGGTTTGTTTTTTAAAGGAAGCTGCAGCTTAAATACAATTAGAGAGACCAAATCTATAGTATACTGTTTTATTATCTCCTATTTACTTTGCTGCCCCAGTACTGCCCCAGTAGCTCCATTTGCGAAAACAGCAAGCTGAGAAAAACACCTTTGAAGTTTGTGCCACACAAAAGGTTACGTGTTAAATTTTTGCCAAAAAAAAAACTGGATTTCCTCCTGATTTATAAAACAAAGTATTAGATGTTGTAAGTTTTTTTCTGAAAGAGCACACGATTTTGAACCAAACTGCGATGAAAATGCATATGAGACATTTATGCGATCAGGTGGCAGTGTTTTACCTAGCAAATGTTTTACTAATCCATCCTTCAATATTTTGCGTTAGAGCAGAGCAGGCCTCGAAATTTCATGTTTCTTTTTTTAAATTTCGTAACGAAAATAAGTGAATGTTGCAAATTGAATTTATGCAAAATTAACAAAACAGTTTAGAGATCAATGTGTTTCTTTAAAAGCTTCAAAGTGAGAAAAATCTATGATGATTTTTTTAAAGGGATACATTTTTATCATCTTAAACGGTTTTGTTTTTTTTTTGCTTACATTCAATTTGCAACATTCACTTATATTCGAAAAATAAGAAATTAAAAAAAAAATCATTAAGTTTCACGATTAACTTTGCTCTAACGCAATAAATCGCAGAAAATTGATGGATTAGTAAAACATTTGCTAAGCAATACAGGAAAATTCAACTTTAAACCGTGATACAGTCGACTCTCTGGCTGACGATCTTCTCGATATCAATATTGCTCCTGCTGTCAATACAATTTTCAGTCCCTTGAAGTAGTAAATCCCGGCTCGGACCAACACAACTGGTGATCTTTTCCCTTCTGGGTTCGATTGCTCAGTAAGGGAAGGTAGTGTATCGTCACAAACTGGACCTTATCAAGACATCTTAGGAAGACAACCTATGGAATGTTAACATTAACCTCTAACATGTTAACATTAAGTTGATTAATAACTGTCACTGAATTCGCTTTGTACACCCAAAGGAAAAATATATCTCAAAACCTGCAACAGTGGATTTACTGCAGAAAATGTCACATTTTATAACATTTCTTGCAGCAAGCCCGTAGATCATTTTTGCCCGCGTGTAAACATTTCAGCGATCTGCAGTTCTCACCAACACATATAATGCTGGCCCGTCCCCGAGCAACACTCCAAAGAGAAGAATATGTTGATGCTCTTTCACTCACATTTCATCAAGCTTCCATGGCGCGGTGGTAGTGTGTCGGATCACTAATCAAAAAGTTGGTGGTTCAATCCTCGTTCTGTTAAGGAGTTTTTTTTTGTGAAATACAACCAAAAAGCCGTCGGTAATGTCCATAAATGTCATATCCCAATATCGCAAAAAATGCATGAGGACAGTTTTCATGCAGATTACTGCTGATATACTTTCATGCCGCCATGCATCACAATCATGCGACCGCCGTTTGGGTGTAGCTTTGCACTTATTTGAGCAAATAACATTCTCCATGTTGTTTTTTATCGGAGTTAGATTAAGTAGTTCTATAAATAAAATGTTAACCTTCAAATGTCCCAAAATATTATTTTTTGAACTTTCAGTATTTTTTTTAAATGTGGTTTTGTCCAATTTTGCTATGTTAGTTATTGGACAATTTTACATAAAAATCTATCATTGATTTTTATTTAAAATGGTTCTGACAACACGATGAGGGAGCGGCCGTGGCTGACTGGTTACGGTGTTCGCTTTGTGAGCGAATGGTTCTGGGTTCGATGCCCATCTGCTCCCAACGAGAAAGTTTAGAACACAGAAATTAGAAATGATTAATATGAACGAAAAAGTCGCTCGAGGTGGGGTTCGAACCCCCGTCCTTTGGATTGGTAAGCAAAAATGCTAACCACTAGGCCATGTCGACTTCGTGAACTTGGTCTGGAATTAGGAATACTGTTACAGAGAGCGAGTTGTGGCGCTATACCCACGGCAAATAGTGTCCAGGGCATTCGTGGAAATACAATGTCCCACCCCAGAGGGTCCCGGAGTACCAAACCTTCTTAGCATGGTGCTCCCAACGAATACAACCAAAAATCCTGGAGCGTATGGTGGTGTGTCCCCACGCTTCTTCCTCCCCTGTCGATTCAGAATTGTGTTGTTGTTCGAACACTCTGTGCTCAAACTCAACCCAATTACGAGTCATCTCTGCGATACGGCTTTACGCAGTAGGCCTGGCCGCTTTAACGCTTGTGATGTTTCAATGCATTCTAATGCAATGGCGCACTACAAATGTTAATAAATGACAAGAAGAGTGCTAGGCGTAATCTAACCTAAGGCACTCTCCAGGATCCCTTCGAAAGATTGGCTGCGCTAGGGTCTGATTAGATTAGATTAGATTAGATTAGATTAGAAAATGGTTCTGACAACACGATGAGGACAAAATTTCAAAACATAGAAAAATGGAAAATTGGTCAAAGCGGCATTTTAAAACTAAAAGTGTGAAACATATAAAATTCGGGGAATTTGAGGATAACAATTAAATTTTTATGTAATTATTTGAACAAATTTCCTATAAAATGCAACCTGAAGAAGGTAATTTGCTCTAATAATTACAAAGCTATGAGTTTTCAGAAAAAAACGTAAAAAATAGGGCTGCGCCAAAAAAGATGGGATGATTTAATCGAGATTGAGATTTACTATCGATAGATGAACGTTCTAAAAGTTAACTCACAAGACATTTTTTATTTGACAGCCCTTTCCTGAAATATTTCGGAGTTTTTTATGATGTTGTTTATTTTATGAACGTAACTTTAACCTAGAGAGGTCATTTGTCACTTAGAATTTTTTAATGAGATCCTCAAAATTCCTAAGAAAAATCAAAAGCGCTCCGTTTTGACTCAACTTTGGGATGGACGAAAAAATTGCAGTTCCGTCGTGAAACTACTTACTTTTCCTTTCATTCTCGAACGACGAAACAGCCTACTTTTCTCTACCAAAAATAACAGAATCAAGTAGTAACCCTTTTCAAAAAAAAAAAGCTGAACAGTTCTACTTTTCAGCCCTGAAACGGATGCTGACAAGTTGAACTTTTAAGCATTTGTTTGGAAAAGTAATACTTTTCGACATTTTTTTTTATTAAAACGATTCATTGACTAAATATTTGGACATTTGACATACAATTCTGATAATAATTTTGGAATTGCAAAAAAAAAAAAATGTATGGAACTCGTTGTAAAACTTGATTTTTTCTTATTGCATAAACTACTATTTCGCCTAATGTTTTTCAGTTCTTACAGTTACAATATGCTACCGTAAAACATTATGAAAATATAAAGGAATTTATGATTTAAACATCTTTTCCAATCAAGGGTCCAAAAAATGGTAAAAGGCATTTAAAATCGTAATTTAATTTAACCTTAAAAGTTAACTTTTAAACTTAAAAATAAAAAATCTCATAGAAGTGACGAATATTTTTATTTCAGTGTTTTTTATTCAGAAAGACCGTGCAATTTCCTACAAGTTTGTCTTTGACCACTTTTTGATACGATGCAGCGGCTTCGAGATACAGTAATTTTTAAATTACAAAATACAAAAATATTTAAATAACTTACGCCCATCTCAAATGTACAATTGGCTCCATATACACAAAAATGACTAATATAGGCCTAGGATAACATACCAGAAAAATTCCCGATTTGAGCTGGAATTGTTCATAAATAGCCTTTAGGCCCCGCGGGCGACATAAAATTTGATGATCGTTTTTCAATGTATTTGTTTTTAATAAACTAAGCTTTTGTTTTTTTGAATGCTTTTTATTTTTAAATTGGAATAACTTTGTACAAAAACTTGAAATAAAATCAGCAACGACAGCAACGATGAAGTATTGCCTCTGCAAAAAAAGCGTCACATGCTTAATGACTATCGCCTTATTCTTTTTAGTTGGCAATCTTTTAAAACACTCTCTACAAGTTTTGAGTTATTTGTGATCCTAATTAACAGGTTTGAATTTGAATGTCGCCTTACATTAAATGTTATTTTCAGCAATGTTTTTTTTTTTAATTGTGGTTACTTACCGAAGAAATGGTTTTTTTTAATCAAATTTGCAACTAGCGTTATTGATAGGCTCAAAACATTGCACCATACCCTATCATGATGTTGCTGGCCCACTGAGCGGGAGTGTTATGTTTGGTCACATGTGTTGCTGTTGTTGAACATGGCTCGCGCTAAACGGCAGCAGCTTGTATGACAAACAACTTGGCCATCCCACTTCGTCCCTCCCTCCAATGTCGCCTGCCTGGCCCAAGGTCTGACCGAAATTTTAACAGGAGAAAGCTTTTATTTGCCTAAAGTTCAAAAACCTCACGCGACTGGACGTGTGGTCTTCACTTTTATTTCTTTCTCCGTTGTTGTTTGTTTCTGGTCAACGAAATTTCTTCCGCGTTGACATCGTTCAGCTGAACAGTTCTCTAGGAACAATGCGAGTTTAAAGTTTTTTTGTTTTTTTTTTCGAAACTTGGCATATCCAAAAGATTTTTTTTGTGTATTGATAAAGAACTTTTCCCAATTCTTTGAAAAATTGTAAAAAAGAAACACAAATTCTTTCAATCCCAGAGAATAGCTCAGCAACAACAACAACGTCAGAAGAAATAGTAACACGTCACAGCTGAAAATTTCACTTCGAGATCGTGAGTGTCCTCCATGGGCCGCTGTTGACCGGCAGAAAGGCCACGATCAGCAGAGGACACTGATCCTGCCTGCTTACGACGACGACGACGAGGGTCTTTGAACTCCACGCCGCGGTGGCACGCATAATTCGCGTAATACGAGAAAACGACTGCGAAAAGGGGGCTTTTTTGCCTTCCAAGAAAGGAGAGACCTGTTTGGGACCGCGCCGGTATCAGGATTTCCCTTCCGGGTGGAACTTTTTGATGCTGGGTGCTGTTGTTGGTCGGGGAGGAGATCTGAATCATGGTGCGCGGCGGTGATGACGATGACGGTGAGAGTGTTATGTATGCTTTGGGGTGGGTAAGGTGCCAAATAGTTTTGTGAATCACGCTTGTGAATGGTTGTTATGTTTTGTCTTACTGAGCATTGAGTCACCGGTAGATGCATCATCACATCATAACGAGAGATTATTTGGATCATAGTGACAGTTTCTTTTCAATTTTATTTGACATTAAGGTATTATTTTTTTTATTTAAATCAAAATATTTTTATAACGATGAACATCAATAAATCACTTATTGATTTAACTTTTTTGCGGTTTTTGAACAAATAAATTATATTTCAATTTGATGAACGAAAACAGCATGCTCAGATAAAAAAGGTCTGATCGAGCTTGTCCCGCCCGTGTGGATCAATCGGACCGCGCACTGGACTCACAATCCAGAGGTCGCTGGTTCGAATCCCGCGGCGGGCGCTCTTAAATTCTTTGTGTAAATATGGGGTGTTCGGCGCCGTCGCTCTGTGTCAAAGCTATGGCATAGGGGGAGAGGGGGTAATATGCACCCTCTAAGGGAAAACTGTAATTTCTCAACTCGTCGCCATCGTGCTAACTTGTCGTACATGCATTTTGGGCCAAATTGAGTTAAGAACACCATTTTGTGCAGCTCACAATGCCTCACCTTTTGACCTTCACAGATCCCCAAAATTCGATTTCAATCCTGAGATATTCAACAAAAACCGAAAAAACTCCGTGCATTTTTGTCACTTTACATATGAAAGTAGTTTCAATCTTGTCGTGCTATCTTGTCACTCCATGAAAATTGATGTAAGTGCGACAAAAGACCAAAGGGATTTCAGGCCAGGAAAGTCAGGATGCGTTTGTCGCACGTACAAGCTAGACTACCACAAACATTTGTAATTATAACTCTGGACTCCAGCAACCAACTTCAACCAAACTTTGGGACAATGCACAGAATGATGAGCCAAACAAAACGTGATTGTTATTGTTTACATTGCGTGCTCTCGTTTTTGTATATTCAAGGTCAAACATTAAAACGCGTTTTTCTCGGAACGTCAAAATGGCGGATGCGACAAGATAGCACGACGACGTCGAACTATAAAAGCATTTATATGAAAGAATATGTTGTTCGATGTTCCAAAACAACTAATATTGTTCGTCATCCATGTGAAAAAAGTCTTAAAAAACCTTAAAATTGATTAAAAATATCAAATTTCTTAAAACATTTTTGATTCATTTCAAATAACCATGCGGGGCAAATTCAATTTACTGTTCTTTTTGAACTTATCAGTTCGTCTAAAAATTTCATGTCAAGATTTATTTCAAATGATATTAATTTCTGAAGCATTCACCATTTTGGCCGCTTTTTGCGTAACATAGGGGAAATATTCCATGCCTCAGCCTATTTCTATTATCGGCCTATCAGCACTTTGAGAATTAATTACACCTTTAGTGTTTCTGAGTGTTAAAAAGTAACAAAAAGCTCAAATAATGTGAGCAAGCAACTCTCCATTGTTGATGTATCTAAAAATGTTCAGTTAGTAGTTGTTTTCCAAAGGCCGTTGCAAAAACTGCACACAGCAAATTTTCGGTTGCAATTTTAGTAAAATAATTAACTGAATGCGATTCAGTAATCATACCATTTACTGAAATTCGGTAATAAACAAAAACATTACTGAAAAATCAGTAACTGGCTGTCTGTCAAACTGAAACGTCACTTCTGACTTATTTTTTGGATGCTGCCGAGAGAAAATCCTCTTTTAAATGTTTTTTTGTATTGTGATCTTTAGAAACAAAGGTAAGAAAAATGTTAATAACAAATGCCTCGATGCTAACCACCTGTTTTTTAGGTTTGGACGATTGATGAAATAAATGAATGAATAACAGTATTTTAATGACAAACAAAATAAAATTTTGATAACTGAAAAACCAGCAATGATTGCTGAATCTTCAGCAAATGATCTGTCAAACTGCCACAAGAAAATTACTGAATTTTCAGCAAAATAATTTGACGTTTCTTTTGCTGAAATTTCAGTTGTTTTGACAACCATTTTACTGAAATTTCAGTGAATCATCTGTCAAAGCGACAAATATCAGTTAATTGAGAGAATTCAGTAAAATCCAAATTACTGAATCGTTTACTGAAATTTCAGTAGATGAAAATTCAGTAAAACTTTACTGAAATTTCAGTAGATGAAAATTCAGTAAAACTTTACTGAAATTTCAGTAGATGAAAATTCAGTAAAACTTTACTGAATTTCAGCAAAAAAATTGGTGTGCAAAAGTGATGAGAATTGGTCGACCGGTTTAGAGTGATTAAAATGGATATATTTCCTAGGATGTAACAAAATGACACTTTTTTGCGGGCATTTCAGGGGATGATCCCCTAGGTGTACTGAGTCAGAATCCCAAATATGAGCCCGATTGGTTGCGACAGGACCTGGCGCTCCGGCTTTAAAGTTTAAATGGGATTTAACCCGTAAAATCGATGCTTTTTGGTTTTTGCCATTTTTAAGTCCTTCAACGATTTTTGGATTTTTCTAAAACCTCATAAGCTTATAGTTTGTGTTCCAGGGTACAACTTTGCCGAAGACTGCGAAGAGATTTGAACGCTCTGAAAAATAGTACAGAATTTACAAAATCTTTTCTCTTGTTTTTTCTGATAACGTAAAACATGTTCTGGCAACACTCGCATTTGGGGCGCGCTTTCGGCAAACTGTGCAACGCATGCTACGGGGCGTCGGCATGTATTTGTCCAAGCGTCGTGTTGTTGTTTTTGTTGTTGTGATTGTTGAGAACTAAAGTTCTTATGGAACTGCAAGAAGCTCTCCGGTGACTCTCAGGGTTCTGTTGGATGCCCAGGCAGAACCGATTCTAAACCTTGCTCGAGTGTCAACTAACGCGGTTGTCTTGAAAGCGCTTTATTACGCACGGATGTTGTATGCATTTTGAATATTCCGTATTCCGGAAGATATTTCGAGAGACACGCATTTTAGTGAGAGTTTCCACTCGCTTTGTAATCAACCAAAGAGTTATGGCAATTTGGCAATAAAATCGGTCATAAACAAATTAATGTATTGCATTGACAACATAAGTAAATACTATTTTCATACAGCAGAGTTCTCTGGCTAGATATTTTGCGAATTCATTAGACACCAATTGCACTATGTTCGAGCATAGGTTCGCTAACATGTCCCCCAGCACCACAACTGGTCGAGACGAAAAAGATCCACACGGGTTAATGACAGGACCAGGTGGGTTTAGAACTAAATCCTGCGAGTCACTGCCAAATAGAATACAGGACTCTACGACAGATTAAAAGAGCAGCACCGGTGATCGAATCCTCCGGCACCATCGAAAACATAAGCAAAACATCCAAATTTTCTTTCCATGTGTCAAACTTTGACCGTTGTACGCTGGATGTTTTCTCGTTGCTATAGTTACGACGCCTGGCTCTGGATGCGCGCGTTCAAAGAAAGTGTTGCCAATACAAATCAAACAAATTAATGGCAAAAAGTTTTTTTATTTTCAAATCATTGTACAAGCAATACTAATTATCAAATCTCTTCACAGTCTTCGGCAAAGTTGTGCCCTGAAACTCAAACTTTAAGCTCATGAGGTTTTTGAAAAATCCAAAAATCGTTGAAGGACTTAAAAATGGCAAAAACCAAAACGCACCGATTTTACGGGTTAAATCCCATTTAAACTTTAAAGCCGGAGCGCCAGGTCCTGTCGCAACCAATCGGGCTCATATTTGGGATTCTGACTCAGTACACCTAGGGGATCATCTCCTGAAATGCCCACAAAAAAGTGTGATTTTGTTACATTCTAATATTTCCCCTACTTTGAACAATATTTGGCGGTTGTGGCATGGCGGAGAGAAAGCAGTTTTTGGATGGTTAGTGGCAGATATTATTGCAGATATTGCTCGATTTTTTGCTTTAGGTGTGACTTCAGTTGACATTTGAAGGTTATTTGGGAGGGGGATTGTTTGATGAAATCAGGTAGTTTGTTGTACTGATAGCAACCAGAATAACAGATTTTTTTAGATTTACGTGAAACTTTGTCCTAAGGGGTAACTTTTGTCCCTGATCACGAATCCGAGGTCCGTTTTTTGATATCTCGTGACGGAGGGGTGGTACGACCCCTTCCATTTTTGAACATGCGAAAAAAGAGGTGTTTTCAATAATTTGCAGCCTGAAACGGTGATGAGATAGAAATTTGGTGTCAAAGGGACTTTTATGTAAAGTTAGACGCCCGATTTGATGGCGTACTCAGAATTCCGAAAAAACGTATTTTTCAACGAAAAAAACACTAAAAAAGTTTTAAAAATTCTCCCATTTTCCGTTACTCGACTGTAAAAATTTTTGGAACATGTCATTTTATGGGAAATTTAATGTACTTTTCCAATCTACATTGACCCAGAAGAGTCATTTTTTCATTTAGAACAAAATTTTTCATTTTAAAATTTCGTGTTTTTTCTAACTTTGCAGGGTTATTTTTTAGAGTGTAACAATGTTCTAAATTGTAGAGCAGACAATTACAAAAATGTTGATATATAGACATAATGGGTTTGCTTATGAACATCACGAGTTATCGCGATTTTACGAAAAAAAGTTTTGAAAAAGTTACTTTTTGCGATTCTCTTTGTTTCGTCGTCCGTGTCTGTCGCGGGTGACCATGAACGGCCATGATCGATGACGACCAACTTTTTCACACGTACCGCCCCTCCGTCACGAGATATCAAAAAACGGACCTCGGATTCGTGATCAGGGACAAAAGTTACCCCTTAGGACAAAGTTTCACGCAAATCGAAGAGGGGTCGGGGCAACTGCTGTGTGAGATGGCGGAGAATTACCCTAATTTTTTTAGATTGAAGTCCGTCTAGTTGTGGGGTTTAGTATGAGAGGATAAGGATTTCTATATCACGCAGTTGTCTCCACACAAATAAGCTTAAGTTAAGTTAAGAAATGATTAAAAAGTATAAACTCTTTCATCATCATCTCTCAAGGTCAAAATATCACTCTGGTTAACTTATGAAATCTGGTGTTTAGATTCTACTGTAGATTTGTCAATTTATAAAAACTGTACAAAAAATGTTGGCTGTTTTTTAACTGTTTTTTTTTTCAGGCGTAGTAATTTTTCACGCTAAAATTTATCGGTGCTCCCTAATCCTGTTATGTACATTTTGATAATAATGAAAAATACTAAAATAATTTATGGGGCTACCCATAAACCAAGTGGTCTCTGTTTTGGAAATTTTTAATCCTCACCCATATTGTGTTCAATTTCTCATTTTAAAAAATCTTTTTTTTAAGGTAGAGCGTAAGCGAAGTTCGCATAGAATATTTCAAGATTATCATTGGAATCAAAGCTGTTAAATATATCTAGAGTTTTTTTTAAAATGCACCAATAAGCTAATGTTTATAGGACCTACTCAAAAAACACGTTAGATATTGATATTGAATAGCTATTTTCGATTCTTGAAAGGCATTTTTGCATGATTTACTTTTCACTGGCTTCAACCTCATGTATGAGTAACACACATTTGGTTGGTATTTATGCTCAAATTTCATAGTAATGCTTTAATTTACCGGAATTTTGGGAATTGTTACTTGTAAGAGATCAAGACGACAATTAAAATCTATTTTACAAAGCAAATAGAGCTGGTAATATACTACAGCACGAACAACACAAAACAGGAAAAAAAAACACTGATAACGAACAGGATTTCAGCCAGGATCTATTGACAAATGCAGTCCACCCTGCACCCAACCAGTCAATCTGGTTCCATAGGTTCTTGTGGGCGTTGAAATCTTTCGCCACTGCACCACCCAAGCTGACCAGTTAACCAGCCTATAGGTAACACACGCGCCGCCAGGGTGTGGTTCTAGACCCAACCTCGCAAACAAGGTGCCACAAGCATAGCCCGATTGGGAAACCTTGAATTTCTGGGTGGAACTCCACTTCCTAGCTCGGGCAACATTGCTGATTCGAAATGCTCCAGTATCAGAATGTGTGGATTCGTGTTTGATTCCGTATTAGCACATTCTAAATTGACGGTAAATAGATTTCGCTTCTCGAGGTAAAACCTGCTAATAGGGACACCGTCGTGTTTGGATAGCCTTGAATTAGGTTATTTTATGTGAAAAGAAAAATGAAAACAACGTAACACTTTGTCACTGTTTTCATCTTGACTAACATAAGCGAAGTGATCTAATCGAGGCAAACAAAAACAACCTGAATGTAATCAGAGGAAACCCATGTCCCAGCCCCGATGAATTACCACACGGGGCCACGTGCCCTCACGTTTGCGCAATTCTTTACCGAGGTGGCGGCGACTTCCAGCCGTCCTCGATCCGGGATGATACATTCAACTCCAACTTGTTTACTTCACGGTGAAAACAGAGTGCACTAGGATTCGATGAATACCTACTTTGGGATGCTAAATTCTTGCGAAAGTTGGCTCGGCAAAAGCTAGTCACGTGGTCCGGTGACATGTGATTTAGAGAACAAAAAAGGAGATTTACCTGTCTAAGGTTGAGTAAGACCTAGTTTAATGTTTCAGGAATAATCATTTATTTAAGTTGGTTCTCAATGTATGGCTTTGCATTTCAAATTGATTGCAAATGAATTTACTTAAATTGCAAAACTTTCCATTCCAGACGAAGAATTCGTATTCCAGAATTTAAAGATTTTCACTGAATACTGTCAAGTAATTTCTCCAGGAATGATTTGGTTTGACAAGTAGGTACTTTTCGAATACTTTCTCTATGACCACCCGAGCAGGGGTAAATAACACGGAAATACCATATTTTGGTATTACTTGGTATAATGACAAATACCAAAACGTGCCCTTGGTTGCCCAGTAATAGATGGTATAATACCATGAAAACATACCAAAAAACTGTATTGGGAAGATCAAAGCAATACCAAAACGTGCCATTCCAAGGGCAAATGAATACCAGACAAATTACAACTTTCCGGGTAAATAAAAATCTCGTTGGACAACAAACAATGAGAATTCTCTATAGAATTACAACGGGAATTCAATTTGGCTAATGGGATTGCAATAAGATATGGGTAGAATTTTGATGCTATATTTAAATTCTTCGAACAGGCAGGAAAACGAAGTCTTGCTTAAAGAGCCAAAAAATATCAGGTAAAGAAAACTAGAGAAATACTGGAATCGAACTCATGACAGGTAAGGTGCAGACACCAACCCGTTTACCAACTGAGCTATCAACGCTTGTTGAAACCGAGCTGCTGCTGCATCAACATGTTTTAGCTGCAGGCAAAAATATCAGGAAATTCAACGAAAGAGAAACAAACTAAACCAGAACGAGAAAGGCTATACTGCCGTTTTACGGCGATATGATGTATACGCCATTGAGGTGATTTTGCTGTAGACACGATATTCTGTTTTTGTTCATTTTTTCAATTTAAAATGACTAATTTGAGGTCTGCTCTGTAGAAACTGTTAAAAAGTACAATAAAAATGTGGCCCCTACAAAATTTCTAGTTTTTTCCTATTCTCTACGATTTTAAACCACAAACATCATTTGGCCGAAAAAATAGCAATAAAAAATCACTACTTTTCCTGCCCAATGATGTATGTATACATTGCTCGATCAAAGCGATCAAAGCTGGCTTTATTTTTTGTGCCAGCTATTTTGATAGCTAAGTGGATCCCCTAATGCATTGTCCACGTGGATACTTTAAGGGGGGGGAGAGGTATTAGGGAGTGTTCTTTTATTACGTAGGGCAGGTGGGGGGAGGGGGGTCTGAGGCCGTTTTACGCTCCATACAATTTTTTAAAATTTGTATGGAAATTTTGTGGATGGGTCTAAAAATCTGATTTTTTGCGTTACGTAATAAAAAACGCTCCCTTAGCGATTGTCTATGCTCCATAAACATATTTTGTGCATGAACAATTGTCAGCAAGGGAGGTGGGTGGATCTAGAATTTTCAAAAAAGTCTCTACGTGGATGTGGATAAGGTGTCATCCATTAAGTACGTCACATTAAAATCAGCCAAAATTTACTCCACCCCCTTTGTCACGATTTCCCTATGCTTTTAACACGCAACGTCACGCTTTCTCAAAACACCCCTCTTCCCTCAGAACGTGACGTACTTTATGGATGACGCCTAATGGACGTCCCCTTAAGAATTAAGTCGAAATAATGTAATAAAATATTTCCCAGTCTTGATTTGGTCCCAAAACCTCAAATCAACATTCAAACAGTATTGAATTTGACTTCTATCAATTCTCAATGTATACATACATCATGATGAGTAAAATTGGCGTATACATCATTGTTTGTTTGCTTAATAAAATGGGCCCCAGAGCAGTTTTTTGAAAAATTCTTTCGTCAGGAGGTAGCTTTTAAGATTCTTTATCAGACTGTACAATAAAATTGAAAATGTCCAAAATGGCGTATACATCATATCGCCGTAAAACGGCAGTATAGCCCAGGCAGCGTGGCATTTTTCGTGAGATTTTTGAGGATGCATGATTCCAACTGAATAGGATTCAACACAAATTCAATATTAAAAGGATTTTAGAACGAAGTTCGAATACCACATGCATACCAACATTTTGGTATTGAAAGAGTTATTTCATCAAATTAACAAAGATTGACATTTTTTTTTTAGTTTATCGATTATAACGCAAAAGGCACACAATGTTAAATAAAATCCATTCTAAAATTTAATTTTTTTCACGTTAAACCTATTGTTGTCGTAAAGTAAATCGTCTAAATATATAAATGTTTTTCTTATCAATTTCAAATGTATCAGCATACTTTTAAAAATGTTAAACATCATTTAAAATAGATTTTTTATGAATCACCTTTATTTTATAATATTTTTATTTAAAATACCTTTACAATACCAATGTATGGTATTCCCTAATTTATAAAGATCATCAAATGACTTTTTTAGACCAAAATAAAATAGTTGGCTTTAATTTGGAGTAGATTTGCGTTTTTAAGTATGTAAGTAAGTAACAGTATGTCAAAATTCGATATTTTTCTAACATTTGCTCAATAACAAAACAACACCAAAATTTGGTATAATACCAGAGATTGGTATTAACTTACACTTTAGACATTTTTTCAAGGGCTCGCGAAAACCAACATTTGGTATTGATACCATTGAATGGAATTATTTTGGATTTCCCTTGTTATTTACCCATGCTCGGGCAAAGAGGTCATTTTGAATCATCCATTGGTCCTTAAACATGTTCATAGCGTTGGAGCAGCTTTTAATACAAAAAATCTAAATTTAAAAAAAAATCGGCAATTTTTTTGATATTTTGGATGAACTTGTTAAAAGTAGGGGAAACATACCCATTTTAATCACTCTATGTCGTTCGACCAATTCTCATCACTTTTGCCGTTTTCCGCTATTAAAACAACATTTTCAGATGTATCAACAATGGCGCGTTGCTTGCTCACTTTTATTTGAGCTATTTATTGATTTGGAACAGTCAAAAACCCTTTATGAAAGCTGTAATTCATGACAAAAGTGCTGATAGGCCGATAATAGAAATAGTCTGAGAAATGTTATAGTACTCGTGGGCTTTGAGACCGATTTTTAAAGTGATAAAATAAAACAAAAGTGATATTTTTTTTCTATTAATTTGTTTAAGCAATTCTCCACCAAAATCGGAAATGGATTTTCTCTATATTTATAAATTTGGCTCAAATTGTGCAAGGGCTTTTCCCATGACCAAGAATGCATTTTGTATCATTGGTTAACCCGTACAATTTTGGCAGCTGTCCATACAAAGATGACACTTATAAATTCGAAAATCTGTAACTTTTGAATTAATTTTCTGATCGATTTGGTGTCTTCGGCAAAGTTGTAGGTATTGATAAAGACTATTCAGAAGAAAATAGGTAAACGGAAAAATGCACGTTTTTCACAAAACATCAATCTCTAGAAATCCGTTTAATATGTTTAAGGAACCAAAAAAAAACTTTTGAGCTAAAGAGAAGTATGGACAACAAATTTGCCACATGATTTAAAAAAGGGGTTTCTGGAAAAAAATTAATGTTAGTAAACAAATTGTTGACTTCAGTTTTTAATGAAAATCAAATTTGCTTTCGAAAGTACTTCACTTTTTTTATTATTATAAAGTGCACCGTTTTTAGATGGAAACTTTAACTATAACTGGAAGATTCCCGATTTTTAAGTGTCATTTTTTATATAGATTGATGTTGTAGCTGCATCCTTAGTTTTAAAGAAACCCAACACGCAACAACTATACAAAACCTGCTAAGTATACATTTCGTTTACTACGAATCAAATCTTACTGTTACTGAAAAAAGTGCCCTTACAACTCATATTTATCGGTCACATGTACTCACCACTCCTCACGATGATCGGGGTACGGGATGATGTAAGAACCTTTCGCGTTGCCTGCCTGGCTGCCATTACAACACCCGCAATAACAGCAAAACGAGAGTAAACAACGTGGCCTTGGACAGCAAAAATGCATGTTTTGTAGGTTATATTTTTGTAATGCTTTTTTAACTAATAATTCCGTTTATATCAATTTGCTTAGGAAAAAAACTTGTTCAAAAATTGATTTTATTAGAATTCTGCGTTTTTTTTATAACAGTGCCACCAACTTGTACCCAGAGTGCACCTCGCTCTGGTACGGGACCTGACACGTGAGTGCATCCGACGAAGGCCCGATGAAATCAATTCCTAAAATGGTAATTTGTGTGCGGTGTGTGTGTTTCGTCCAGAATTGCCCCGTGCTCGGCCTCAAAGTCAAACACCGGCTTCTGACGAATTGACATGTTTTCGACGAGTCCAGCTCAGTAGCTCTCAGATTTCAACATATTTTTCCTAGTTATTTGCAACGTAACAGTATTCACAGCGGTTCACGTTTTAGGCCGAAAACGTGACGGCACCGGGCATCAGTCGAATGTCCTAGATGGAAGCGGAATAGATTAATTGGCTGGAATGGCAAATGACATGACGCATAATTGGAGTGGAGGATTTGCTTAGATGATCCAACAGGATTTACTTTCAATTTAGTTTTTTTTCTGAATACATTGGATTATCTGACCAATTATGTTTAATATTTATTGCTTGAATAAACTAATGTTTCAATATATAGTTTTAACAAAATCAACTAATACTGTTAGATAACGATAGATTTGAGATTAGAGCACTTGAAAGCTTGATCCAATAATGCGTAACACAACAATATTACCGAGTCTCTATTCTCCCACATTAAACATTTTCGATGCTCATTAAAACTTACACCATAAAAAACATGGTGATATTAAATCTGGGGATGAGGCCAGATTTTGAGTAAGACATATTAATATTGCCTCTAAAGCTTAAAATTTGAAATCTATTTATGTGAAGAAATGAAATTGAACTTTATAAAATATTGAGTAAAAATGGCATTAAATGTAACATTTAGGCTGATGAAAAATGTCATGAAAATTGCTAAATTTGTTTTGTCTTTCTGCCTAAATTGCTGAAATATTGAGGGGCAATATTTTTGAAGAGGTACCCAATAAATTATCGAATAATGTTCATAAAAATATTGTTTTTACCATTTTGCTAAATTTGAATTCCAGGTTACTTTTTCAAAAAGTCCTATTAACCCGAGGGGCACCTTTTGATAAATATTCTAGAAATAAAGTTTCAAAATCTATCCAAAAAGTCAATAATCAACAAATATGACTGCATTTAACTACAATTTTGGTCATGAAAAACTGTTGAAAAACTATTCTGATCATGATTTTTTTTATCAATAAGTATTATAATGCTTTTTTTAGGAAACACACACATGTTGGCAAAATTCTACTTTTTTAAACAGTTTTACTTCATAACAAGTTTTAAACAATGATTTTTTGCTGTTTTTGATAAAATATAAATGTTTGCAGAAGTCGATTCGAATCATTTTTTTTTATAATTCTTCAGCAAATAAAACATTCTAAAAAATCTAATAAATTTGCATCAGATTTATTAGAACGTATCATTAGAAGTAAAATTCTTTGTGGAAGAAAACCAATATTCAAATTTTACAAAATAAAAATAACATAATGAATTTATACAACATAGGTGCAATCAATTCAATTAATTTCAAATTAATTTTCTTACTTTTATAATCAATTTTAACTTGACCACGCAATGTTAACACTAACAAACACGTTTTGTTTGGTTGACCGTTTTGCACAGTGTCAAGAAATTTGGTTGAATTTTGTTGCCTGAGTCCCGAGTTATAATTACAAATGTTTACGGTAGTCGGGCATGCACGTGTGTCAAACGCGTTCTGACCTAAAATTCCTTTGGCCAATTGTCGCACTTGCATCCATTTTTAGGGTGTGTCAAGATTGCGCGACAAGATTGAAACTGCTTTCATATAAAAAGTGAGGAAAATACACGGTGTTTTTTCGTTTTTTTTCGAATATTTCGGGATTTCAATCGAATTTTGGGGATCTGTGAAGGTCAAATGTTGAGGCATTTTGAGTTGCACAAAATGGCGTTCTGAAATCAATTTGGCTCAAAATTGACGTACGATAATGATTGTAAACTAATCAGATTACACTTTATAACGTTTTTGTTTTTGCATTTTTGTTTGATCAAATTAGGCTTATTAGGCAAGACATGGAAAATAAATATTTTGTTTACAAATTTAGGTCTATGCGAAAAATCGAACTTCGAATAATAGAAATTTCGGATAATTGATAATTGATAATTGCCTCGAATAATTGAGTTCATTTTGTGAAAATCTTGCCTGCATTTTTTCTTATCAAGAGCCTTACATGAGCCGATTGACAAAAACTTTAAAAAAATGTACTAACCTAACAAACAGTGCCAAAAAATGCGTTCCAACCGACAATCCGTCAATCAAAAACGGCCAATCCAAATGACCCTTCCACTTCACTTCCCGACAAAACTGCTTAGAAATCAAAAGTGCCTCAATTTGCGTTCCATTGTGTCAACCCTCCCCAAGTTTGCCAAAAAATTCCACCACCAGCCAATTTTTGCGCGCCGAAGCATAAACTTGTGACGCGAAAACGTCGTCCTAAGTCAGACACCCCGACCAAACCGTGCCGTTCTAACCCTAATTTTTAGTTTTGGAAGCACCTGGTTCTCAGACAGTCGTCGACTTCGTTGTCGTCTCGACCAACCCCTTGTCCGGATAGTGTGTGGCAAAAAAAGACCCCCGGTTCTTGCTGAAGACCACCATACCACATACTCTCCTTTTCAAAATGCACAGTTTATGTTGTTTGAAAGTTGGAAATTTCCACGAAAAATTGCATGGATTTTAAGTTTGATTTTTTTTCTTTTTTCAAAAGAATTTATAAAATTTTTGTTCTTTCTGAATTTGCAGGTTAAGCAAAAGAAAAACAATTTGTTGCACTCATAAAATTAAAAAAAAATCGCAAACTTGCATGGAACTTCACGGAAAGAACCTTCGGCACCAGGGACGATGATGTAATGCCGGTGCACATGTACAACATAAATTCAATGAAGCGACATAAAACTGAGACATACCTACCCAAACATGTGCAAATATTCCGGGCACAAGCGCTCTAACAGAACCCTTCTCTTTCTCGCTCTCGGTGACGAAAATTGTCAACTGGTTTGAATTGCTTCTTACCTCCTTCACCTTTGCCAGCTCCTCAGCATCTCAGCAAGCGTTGCAACAAAGAACTGTAAATTTGACCAAAAAAGTGCCGAATGCAAAAATGCCCTGTGTGTGAGTCAGACGGAGAACGAAAGAGAGGACGGAAAAGAGAGCAAGGACCGCCAATTTTATGATGCTTTGTGAATGAGAGTCGCGGCGGTCGAAGGGCTTGGAATGACAAGGTGATGTGTGATTTCGAATTATATTATTTTTAATCTTGAGAATACATTGTTAAAAGATCTAATCTTTGAAAACGTGTTAAGAACGTTAAACTGCAATCTATAACGTGATTAAAATGCCTGAGCAAACTGTGATTTGAAAGGTTTTGGTTTGTTTGTTCGGGAAATAAAAAGAACACATATTATTTACAAAATAATGTTAAGACTGTTTCAGTCAAACACAGTGTTCATTTTTTTTTGTATTAGGAAAAAATAACAATTACAATTTATCAAGTTATGACTTAAAACACTTCACGGAAATTTAATTTGCAGACAAAAAAAACCTCTTTTTCTACATGATTTGATTGTCCGTGTCCGTTTGGCTTTTTAAAAATAGGGTAATTCTCCGCCAACTCACACAGCAGTTGCCCCGACCCCTCTTCGATTTGCGTGAAACTTTGTCTTAAGGGGTAACTTTTGTCCCTGATCACGAATCCAAGGTCCGTTTTTTGATATCTCGTGACGGAGGGGCGGTACGACCCCTTCCATTTTTGAACATGTGAAAAAGAGGTGTTTTTCAATAATTTGCAGCCTGAAACGGTGATGAGATAGAAATTTGGTGTCAAAGGGACTTTTGTGTAAAATTAGACGCCCGATTTGATGGCGTACTCAGAATTCCGAAAAAACGTATTTTTCATCGAAAAAAACACAAAAAAAGTTTTAAAAATTCTCCCATTTTCCGTTACTTGACTGTAAAAAAATTTGGAACATGTCATTTTATGGGAAATTTAATGTTCTTTTCGAATCTACATTGACCCAGAAGGGTCATTTTTTCATTTAGAACAAAATTTTTCATTTTAAAATTTCGTGTTTTTTCTAACTTTGCAGGGTTATTTTTTAGAGTGTAACAATGTTCTACAAAGTTGTAGAACAGACAATTACAAAAATTTTGATATATAGACATAAGAGGTTTGCTTATAAACATCACGAGTTATCGCGATTTTACGAAAAAAAAGTTTTGAAAAAGTTGGTCGTCATCGATCATGGCCGTTCATGGTCACCCGCGACAGACACGGACGACGAAACAAAGAGAAACGCAAAGAGTAAATTTTTCAAAACTTTTTTTCGTAAAATCGCGATAACTCGTGATGTTTATAAGCAAACCCCTTTTGTCTATATATCAAAATTTTTGTAATTGTCTGCTCTACAACTTTGTAGAACATTGTTACACTCTAAAAAATAACCCTGCAAAGTTAGAAAAAACACGAAATTTTAAAATGAAAATTTTTGTTCTAAATGAAAAAATGACCCTTCTGGGTCAATGTAGATTCGAAAAGTACATTAAATTTCCCATAAAATGACATGTTCCAAAAAATTTTACAGTCGAGTAACGGAAAATGGGAGAATTTTTAAAACTTTTTTTGCGTTTTTTTCGATGAAAAATACGTTTTGTTTCGGAATTCTGAGTACGCCATCAAATCGGGCGTCTAATTTTACATAAAAGTCCCTTTGACACCAAATTTCTATCTCATCACAGTTTCAGGCTACAAATTATTGAAAAACACTTCTTTTTTCGCATGTTCAAAAATGGAAGGGGTCGTACCGCCCCTCCGTCACGAGATATCAAAAAACGGACCTCGGATTCGTGATCAGGAACAAAAGTTACCCCTTAGGACAAAGTTTCACGCAAATCGAAGAGGGGTCGGGGCAACTTTTCCCGATTTCGTGTGAGTTGGTAGAGAATTACCCAAATAGGAATATAAATTTAACTTTTTATATAAAAAATCACAAAATCAATAAAAAACAGCTTTGATATCTAGAGTTTTTTTAAAAGTCTTAAAAGCTATGTTTACAGGACCTATTCAAAAGAAAAACTCTAAATATGGTTTAAAATACCAAAAATCTTGTTTTCAAAATTAAGATTACAAAACAGAAACTCTCTGATCCTTCGAATAAAAATAAATAAAACAACATGATTCATCAAACCTCATCAAACCTATCAGGTCATAAAATACTCAAATCTATTTGTTTAACAAGCAATTTCACTTGTTTTTAAAAAAGGTAGTTTAGAACGGAAACAGGAAGAAGACGCTTTGTAGTAGCAGGTCCAACCATTTACAATTCCCTCCCAAATAAAATCAAGCAAGCATGATCTCTAAGTGAAGTCCAAAGTAAGCTTACTGCTTACATTAGAAGTAATGTTAACAACCCTTTGAAGGAACAACTCTGTTCATTAGGGAAGTAATTGCGGTACGAAATGAATGATAAAATATGCGTTATTTATATAAAATGAACTCGATTTTTAAATAAAAATATAATAGTATTAGCCGACAAATTTTCAGTCACATTCTATAGATGTACTGTATAAACTAATGAAATAAGGTTTTTGTGGTCATGGACAATAACCTAATAAAAAATTAAATAGTGTGTTTATTTGCATGCACTTTTTAATGTTATGCGTAGGTAAATTTCTAAAGTTGTTTTTTTTAAAGTCCAACAAACATAATTTTCAATTTTTACTCTTTGGAAAGTGAGGCAAGACGGCCTCATAGATCAAGAAGAAAATTTATCGTGTGTGTATGGTTACACAAGCAATTGTTTCTTTTGCCCTATTTTCCCACTTTTCCCTTTTCAAAAAAACCCAAAAAAAAAATTGATAATTGGACCTTTTTACAAAAAAAAAAACTCTAGATTAGTTTTTCGCTCTATTGTAATTGTAATTTTTCAAAACCACAAATGTACAAAATTTGAATTTTTTTTCTCTAGAATTTGATACACTTTTTATTCAAAAGTGCCAATTCAGTGTCAATTTTTAAAAGGTCAGAAAAAAGTAGAATTTAATGGCCTATTTTATTTAAACTTCGCGATATATTTATTAGAAAGATATAAATATTATATTAAAAAAGCAACCATGAGCCAAGGAAAATCTATAATTTTATTGTAGCGGATTTTTTTATAAAAAAATCTTTATTTTTCATGAACTATTTTTTTTTCAATAAATTTTTGAAACAAAAATGAAATTAACTTTCACCAAGAGTAGATCAATTTTAAATGTATGAACTGTTATCAAATTCTGTTTGGCAATGGTAATTTTTTTTTTAATTTTTGAACAGATGGAGGTGGAGGAATCCTCCGAGGAGGAAGATTTTCGTCCCGTCAGCGGGAATCGGAAGCGGAAGAAGTCTAGCGAGGTCACTGGAATCGGCATCGAAGAAGAAAAAGTTGAGAAGACCCTGCTCAACAACAACAAGTTCAGCCCGCTAGCGGATAACAAAAACAACAACAATACCAGCCCAGCAGGAGGAATGGACGCCCCGGCGGTTCCACCACCCGGCCAGTCGGAAGGTAAACAAAAGCAACCACCTTTGGTGGTGAAGAACACCACGAATTTTTACAAGCTCGTGGCGATAGTGGAAAGTTGTAAATTAGGTTTCAAACCGATTTACAAACTAACCCGATTTGGAACCAAGGTGACCTGCTTCTCTGTCAAAGATTTTGACAAGTTGCAAGAGCTACTCAAGAAGAAGAAAGTGGAATTCTACACCCACGATCGGCGGAGCGAACGAAATCATCGGGTGGTTCTTCGTGGTTTTCCTGATGAACTGAAACCGGACGAGGTCAAGTACCTTCTGAAGAGGGATGTCAAGCTGGACGCGCTGGAGGTGCATACCATCAAGCGGAAGGAAAAGTCCACCGTGGACGAAACTCCGTACATTGTGGTCTTCCCCAAGAGATACACCAATCTGAAGAAGCTCTCTGCAATGAAAGTTGTGGCAAGCACTATCATCCGGTGGGAGGCCTACCGGAACAAGCGGCCGAACGTGACCCAGTGCAGGAACTGCTTGCAGCTGGGTCATGGAACCAGGAACTGTCACCTGAAAGGCAGGTGCAACAACTGTGGGGGTCCCCACAAGACGGACGAGTGCAAAGTCCATGAAGCCGAGCCGAAGCGGTGTGCCAACTGCTCTGGAGCCCACGAAGCCACGGACCGCAGCTGCCCTAAGCGTGCGGACTTTATCCGGAGGCGCCAGCAGGCGTCGAATCCGAAACCGCCGGCAAGGAAGCCGGAGAAGCAGAGTCCAGCAGTTCTGGCGTTTACGCCGGCGGAGTTCCCTCCGTTGTCGGGCGCAGTTCCGGACGGAAAATCCAAGGATCGCCCTCGTCCCGCAGGAAGCAGCCAAAGTGGCCCCCGAGACGGTGGAGCCACGGAGAAGGAAGCCGGGGAGGTACTCTACAGTTCGGCTGAGCTGTGGGGGATTTTCTCCGAGTACATCGGCAGGTTCAAGACCTGCAAGACCCGCTTGGACCAAGTAACCCTTGTCAGTTACATGATCTCCAAGTATGGAATTTAAAGAGTTTTTTTTTGTTATTATATATTGTTATACTGATCCTCGGTCCCAACCTGGTCACAGCACCTAAAAGGACCTAATAAAAATAAGTTAAGAAAAAAAAATGGTAAATTTTTTATTAAAGTTGTGAAAAAATAGTGTTAATGTTTGTTTTGTGTTTGTTGTTTTCAAGTTTTTGTCCCCTAAGGCATCATACCCGATCGGCCATTAGGTGGCCATGTTTATTTTAGAAAAACATTCAAATCTTGATTCAGATTTTTTCAATCAAAAACAGGTTTTCTTTGAGTTGTTTGTTGACGCGTTTTTACATATAGAGCAATTCCATGTCAAATAGGGAATCGGTTGTACCCGACCCGATTTCAATGAAACTTTGTAGACATGTTATCCTAGGCATATATAAGCCATTTTTGTGTATATGGAGCCAGTTACACTCGATAATGACATTTGAGAAGGGCGTAAGTGTTTTAAATATTTTTGTATTTCGTAATTTAAATATTTCTGTATCTCGAAGCCGTTGCTTCGTATCAAAAAGTGGTCAAAGACAAACTTGTAGGAAATTTGACGGGCTTTCCGAAAAAAATACACTGAAACAAAAATACACGCCACTTACATAAGATTTTTTGATTTTTAAGTTTAAAAGTCAAATTTTAAGGTGAGTCCACGATTTTTTTTCGTTCAAAATTTTTGTGAAAATAGCCCAGGATGGAGCAACTCACCTAAAAAATTACAAAAATCATTTGCTGAAACTGTTTTTTTGAAAAGTGCTCTAAACGTCGAAATTTTCAATAACCGAACTCGAGAGTCGATTCTCCAGACAATTTTACATAAAAGTCTCCATATTGACCATGGTCCTAAGTCCAATCCTTGTGAAGTTACAGCGGTTTTAAAAATAAAAATGTTGAAAAAATAGGTTTTTTGATGGTTTTTGGCAATTTCTATATGACAGACTTGATTTTTCAGTCTCGAAAGTATTTTTACCGGAAAGCTCGTCCAATTTCCCATAAGTTTGTCTTTGGCCACATTTCAATTGGATGTATAGGCTTACAGATATAAGCTAATTACATTGCTCATAACTGAAAACATAATATTTTTTCAGTGTAGTATAGTAACCTGGATAGTTAATAAGCTTATATCTGTAAGCCCATACATCCATTTGAAATGTGGTCAAAGACAAACTTATGGGAAATTGGACGAGCTTTCCGGTAAAAATATTTTCCAGACTGAAAAATCAAGTCTGTCATATAGAAATTGCCAAAAACCATCAAAAAACCTATTTTTTCAACATTTTCATTTTTAAAACCGCTGTAACTTCACAAGGATTGGACTTAGGACCATGGTCAATATGGAGACTTTTATGTAAAATTGTCTGGAAAATCGACTCTCGAGTTCGGTTTTTGAAAATTTTGACGTTTAGAGCACTTTTCAAAAAAAACAGTTTCAGTAAATGATTTTTGTAATTTTTTAGGTGAGTTGCTCCATCCTGCATTTTTCGTGAGTCTTTTTGTAACATCTTAGGCTATTTTCACAAAAATTTTGAACGAAAAAAAAATCGTGGGCTCACCTTCAAATTTGACTTTTAAACTTAAAAATCAAAAAATCTCATAAAAGTGGCGTGTATTTTTGTTTCAGTGTAATTTTTTCGGAAAGCCCGTCAAATTTCCTACAAGTTTGTCTTTGACCACATTTTGATACGATGCAACGGCTTTGAGATACAAAAATATTTAAATTACGAAATACAAAAATATTTAAAACACTTACGCCATTCTCAAATGTCATTATCGAGTGTAACTGGCTCCATATACACAATAATGGCTTATATAAGCGAAGGATAACATGTCTACAAAGTTTCATTGAAATCGGAGAGGGTCAAGAAAAAAGTACCTAATAGTGATTATTTTTTCATCATTGACAGTCATTTCCCCAAAAGTGAAAGACACAATCTACCACCTTGAAAATCCCAATAATCAGAGGGCAAAACAATTGTGACTGCAAATCATTATTGTCATAATAGGGCACTTCCAGACCATCAAATTATGATTTTTTTGGACGACAGATCGCAAATAGACGTAAAACTTCAGATAAATAATAAAAAAAAAAAAATTATGATATTTTTCTAATTTTCGGTAGTAGCATAACTGAAATAATGTAGAAAGCATTTTTGATACTTTTTGCTTTTAAAGATACATTTTAAAAGCTGGGATTGAAATTTAATATTTTTTCAATTTTAAGTAAACCCAAATTAGTGTATCGTGATTGGTTGAATTCTTACTTCATTCCCTCTGGATTGCATTTAAAATCAACGCTGGAAATAACTTAACTCATAATATAATGATGGCCAATATTCCATCAAAAAAATATTTATGAAATGTGCGAATCAATAAGCAAACTTCTAGAACAAAGAATTGTACATAAAATGTAGAAAAATGCTCAATTTTTGTACAGCACCTATAACGAGTGCAAATCTTTGGCCGGTGTATCCAGGTTCCAGACTCCAGACATCCAGACACGACCATCATCGCCGTCTGCAGCAGCGTCTGTGCGCCGGAAGAAAACCAAAACGAGACTTGAGAGACGGAGTGAGCGAGAGAACGTCCAGTCACGCGGCACAAGCAGAGAATTAATTCAGCGCGCGCCATGTGCATCGCCGCCGCCACACACAACTCTCAAGAACCCCAAAGCCAAAGAATAAGAGATTGCAGCGCGCGCGTGTATTGTACGAGGAACATGGGGAGAGGAGAACGGAGTGCATCGTCGTCTGCGTCGTCCGGAGGAGCAAAAAACTGGCTGCAGAGTTCAAGGCTCTTTTGAGCGCAAACCGAAAAGGAGCAAGGAACAGAACAGAAGGAAACGCGATTCCACAAAACGTGGATTATGAAATTATAGTGTTTGTGTTACGAAAAGTCTTTCAAATCGACTTTGTTGCCGGTTTGGAGGCATTTTGGTGGTTTAGTTTTACCCCTACATATACAGAGTTTTGAAAAAGGTTCTATTTTTATAGGACCTTTTCAAATAAAATAGATAATCTTTTCAATAAAAATGTTTCAAAAACTTTTAACTCTGGTCTAAAAGAAGAGAGAAGGAAAATTACCTATTTTTGGACTTTTAAAATAATTATGAATTATGAAAATTTCGATGAACATTAAATAATTTGTGAAATCATAGAGATCTGATTGTAGGTGTTTTGCAATTTTTTGACATTTGCATAATTTGTATAACATTTTGTCTGTTTTTAATAAGGTTTGAAATTCAAAATTAAGGTATTTCGTTTAGCCCATAACCAGACTTAAGAGATTAAAACTGAAAAATATTATTTGAACTAGCCATACAGAAACATTACTAGCAGTTGTTGTAATACTTTAATATCGTTGCTTTTAAACCAATAAAATCGATAGTTAATTCCAATAATAAACAAAAAATCAAGCTCAAATCGTCGAATTAAATCAAATCTGAGTACAAATCAGACTCAACTCTCCGAAGCTCCGATTATCCTAAAATTTAAATCTTTTAACAAACTGTGAATTTTGGGACAACAGATCTGAAAGACATAAAACCCATGAATAAAAATATTTCCAGGAATTCATAAGAGTAGTTCTTTATGATTTTGTAAATCGACTCTTCTTTCCATTTTTTTTAATTTAGATGAAACTTTGTTCATGCATTCTCTGTTTCAAAAGAAGTCATTTTGAAGAAGGGATGTTCTGATCGATTTGGTGATTTCGGCAAAGTTTTAGGTCAGGCCTGCCCAACGTCCGGCCCGCGGGCCGGATCCGGCCCGTGAAGCCATTTTATCCGGCCCGCGACGGCTTTTCAAAAATGTTCTATGACCGGCCCTTAAGATTGTTCGTGAAATATTCAATAAATTAACAGAGTGTCTAAATTAAAAAAAAAATACTTGAGATTAAATATTCACACATGCTAGCAAAAATTTAACGTAAAAAATTTGTTTTTTTTTTCAATAAAATGAAATTAATTTAAAGTATTATTTGAATTTGCCCTTGTATTTTTCAAGAATTTTGTTTCCAAATCTAACATTCTTCATGTTTGAATTTAATTCTTATCATTTCTATATTGATGATTTCAGAATCAATCATTAAACTGAAAAATGGCGCAAGAAAATAAAATTATCCATTTCGTGAGAATTAAAATAAAATTGAAGTTTTTCTTTTTTTAGAAACTTGATTAAAATTGATTTTAAAATTCAAATTAGTATGCAAAAATATCGTTTTTTTCAGAACATCTTTTCAGTGATAAACTTTTAAAATATTGAAATGTTAAAATGAGTCAAGAAATCTGGGAGCAAAAAATAAATGACACATTCTCCAGAATATTTTTTTATAAACTTCAGTAATTTAAATAAGTTCAATGAACTAAACATGAAAACTACTCAATTTATATTTTTCTACACGTTTTAAAATTTGTTTATTTAAAAAAGATTTTGTATCATAAAATATATTTCAATAAAGATGCACAACAACGCAAAAAAGCAAGCCTCATTGATTTCTTTTATACATGGTTTTGTTGGCAATCAAGCTTTGAAAAAACGACCAGTTAAATTTGAATGTTTTTGCCTTTTTTTTACTAATTTTTAAATTAATTATATCAGGGTATTCAATAGCAATCTTCAAAACCAATAACAATAAATAAAAAAAAACTAAATGAAAATAAAAAAATAAACACATTTTTTAATGTTATGATTCTTATTTGCAACACTAGTTTATTCATTCGATGACATGAAAAGAATCTAATAAGAATAATTTTATGAAAAAAAATGTTAATTTTTTCAATTTTTTATCAAACATTGGTTCCGGCCCGTCACTGCTTCAGAAAAATCAGATCTGGCCCGCAGAGCCAAAAGGTTGGGCACCCCTGTTTTAGGTTATGATCATGACTTTAAAGAAAAAAATAGGTACAAAGAAAAATCCCTTATGTAATTAACTTTATATGACTGAAAGATAAATTCCCAAAAACAAATTTTTTTTTTGCATTTTAAAAATTTTGTGATATGTTTTAGAGGACTAAGGACGCTTGTGGGTTAGCGAGGGCTACATAAACTTAAAAAATGCAATGGTTATCTACTCATAGGTCTATGTTATCGAGTTTATTTAGGATTTTTATTAGTTAAATAAAAAAAAAGCTGAAAAGAATTCCTTTCATTTTTTCTCTCGAATTTTTAAAATCAGGCATTAAGTTCGAATCGATGGATGAAAGGTCTCTAATATCTCAGAAACTTTTAGTCCGATTTTCAATGTCAAAAATTTATTTTTTTGCGAAAATCTTTTCTATAAAAATATTTCAAAAACTTTTAACTCAAAACAAGAGAGAAGGAAAAGTATCTGGTTTTAGACGTTTTGCCCGATTTAAAATTTTCAAAGTTTTCGTAGGTATTTTGCAAATGTTTGACATTTGCATAATTTGTAACACTTTTTGTTTTTTTTTTATCAGGTTTGAAATTCAAAATTAAGTTATTTTGTTTAGCCCTAACCAGAGATAAGAGATTAAAACTGAAAAATATAATTTGAACTAGCCATACAGAATTCGAAAGTCTATTTTAAATAGTCAAAAGTTGAAGAAATTTACGTGAATGTAGAACTAATTTTCTACTCGCCTGCCAGGTCCAATTACACAAACTGCAAGTCAAGTTGTTTACAATTTACACACAAAAATTCCCCGGTTTCCACGAGTAGTAATTCTACACTGTGTACAATCTTCCATTCATCCCCACGTGCAGTCAATTATTGCGATTTCCCGATTCCCATCGCAACGCGCAACGCGACGCCCTTCGGCAGGTTCTCTAGTCACGGGCCCACGCGGTTCCTCACGTGGCCAGGTCATCGGTTCCGAGAGTCCGTTTTCTGGATCAGTCAGTGTGTGTGCTGCGGTTGTTTACCGCGCGCGCGAATCATTTCCAACGACATAATTCGAGTAGCTTTTCAAAAAGACTCATGCTCAATTTGTTAAAAATCCCCTGGTTTGAGATTTTTTCGTATGAAAAATTAAAAAACATGAAAAATAAACAATACATTTATCTCTAAATTCAAATACAAGAAATAATTATCAATTTCAGGAAGTCACTGCAGCTGGTTACTACTTTTCGAAAAACTAACCCTTAAAACGTAAGCAAAAATTCCTATTACGAGGTATTCCACGAGAGGCTCGTGTTTTGGTGCCAACAGATAGTAGGCGATTACCCAACACCCGGGTGACTGTTGTTGGCGGGAGAACCCGTGCCCGATTAGACCAAAACAACGTGCCTCGGCGTTTTGCGTACTTGTTTGGAAGAGGCATCACCGGAAACTGATTCACGTTCTCGTTCTCGAGCGTTCATCAGTTGATGGGGGTGTTGTGTTGTGTGGTGGATGCGCTAATTGATCCAGGAATGTTGGTTCGTAAATAATGTAATTTGGGCGATGCGCAGGGTTGTCAGACTGTCAGATAATTTTTCAAGCACCCGACAGCAAAAAAATGTATCATTTTCTACTCCAAATTTCAACAGGTTTTGTACAATTTTTATGAATCGGTAATCCCGAACAGACGGTAATAACTAAATTCATGCCATTTCAATAACAAATACTGTTAAAATAACAAAAAGTGTTATGGAATATTCCTGCAAAATCCATTTTTGCATAAGAGTTCAATAACAGTTTATGTTATCATAACAAAATTTGTTATTGGTCTGATATTGATTGAAAGCCAGAACAACTTGAGAATAACATTTTTTGTTATGGAAGAATACCTCAAACTGTTATTGGGATGATCGGATTAGTTGTTAAAATAACAAAAAATAATAACAAAAATTTGTTCGAAGAATAACTTAAAATGTTATTAGTCTGTTATTACAATAACAATCCAATAACAAAAAAATCATAACGACGAATAACAAATCTTGTTATTCATAACATAACATGTTATTGGCCTAGTATTTTCCAATATCAAAAAATGTTATTCCCGCGTTATTTCCGTCTGCTCGGGATATTTGATTTATTTTTTTACCAATCTGAACGAGCCAATTAAATAAATCTTTAATTTAGGATATGTTTTTGAAAATTTCATATTTTAAAGGTGCAAATTTAGCAACTTAAAATCACAGCAATGGATTAAGGTTGACAAATTTCATATTTTTCTAACAAGATTGTCACCTTCCAAATATTCCTCATCCGTTACCGGTGCATTTTTGCTTGCCAGATTTTTTCAATTTTTTTTAGTGGCACTTGGACAGATTTTTGAATTTTTGAACTGGCAACCCTGGAATTGAGACAAAAAGAATGGAATTGATATGGGATGAAACTTTGTCCATGCATTACGGATTTTGACTGTTTTGGTCTCATTCGATCTGTCTTGAGTTCTCATAAGTCTAAATTCAAAATCCGCCAGTTTAGTTAAGTACAGTCCCGACTCGATTGTCCGAAGGCCTCGGAAGAAAAATCACTTTGGATACTCAAACCTTCGGATAATTGAACCACGATTTTTTTTTCGTCGACCCCTAAGCTATGCTAAAGTGATTTAGAACTTGTAAATCCAAGAAGGCGGTCGATATTGCGGTTATGGAATATTGAAAAAAAGCATATTATTATTTAATAGGAAATCAGCTATTCAAACTTGACTAAAATGAGGTCGAAGAGCGCGAATTTGATATTAAAAACAATAAAATGGAAAAAATACAAAAACTTTTTTTTTTATCATGATTCAATTACTATCCTATACTGTCCCTGATCGCATAAATGTCCCATATGCATTTTCATCACTTTTGAGTTATTGATGAAGTTTGTTTCAAAATCGTGTGCTCTTTCAAAAAGGCATATAACATCCAGTACTTTGTTCTAGAAATCGCGAGGAAATCCATTTTTTATGCGAGAACTTAACACATAGCCTTTTGTATGGGACAAACTACAAATGCGTTTTTCTCAGCTTGCTGTTTTTGCATATGGGACATTTATGCGAACATGGGCAGTATACAAATCTTCGGATAATCGAACTTCAAATAATCGAAACTTCAGATAATCGAGTCTGGACTGTACTTCAAATATTATAGTAAAAAAACATTTTGACTTAGTCCCGGAGATTGTAAAGGGGTGTTTATTCTACACAAAACCCCGTTTTGATATACATTTAAGGAAAGGTATTGAAAAGACGTTTCCAACGCGTTCCTTTACAAAAGATTGAAGATTGGATAACCCCATGATTTTTTTTTGCAGAGAAAATCTCTCCGGAATTTCGAAAATCGGGCAATGAGTTTCTGAGATACTGAGATGAATACCATTGTCACCTTATTAGCCTGTAATTTTCAATTGGCAATATCTTAGAAACTGTTGGTCCAATTTTCAATGTAGAAAATTAAAAACTCTTGCGAATTTTCTGATCATTTTAATAAAAACATTTCAAAAAAATAGAATTTGGTCTAATATATGCAGTGAGTTCAAACCTTTTCAAAAGTTATGCCTGACTTTAAAATTTTTAAATTATTTTAATTGAAAAAAAATCTTAAAAGTTTCAATCTTTAACATTTAAAATCAATAGTTTTCAATAGTTCGTCAGTTAAAAATTACAGGCTAAGTGACAATGAAATTCTTTTCCACCGATTCGAATTCTTTGTAAAGATGTATCTCTTAAACTTCCAGATAGAAAATTTTAGGAAATTTTCGCAGCCTTTCAAAAATGTTTTGTTTAGAGGTACTTCACTTTCAATATTTATTTTTTTAATCTCATCAAAGCTAAAAAATAATTTATACCTACCACAGTGCAGATTCGATTATCCGAAGTTCAGTTATCCGAAGGTTTGTAAGAGACTTTGTATAATCGAATCTTTAAAAAACATAAATATTTTTATTCGTAGTTTTTTATTGCTCTACTTAAATTTCAATAGTTGATTGTCTAATCAAGTACAGAGTGCATAATTGGCAAAGGGAGCGCGTGGTCGTAAAAAATATTCGGAGTGAAAATTGATTTCTTTTGTGATTTTCAAAGACCTTCCTATATCATCGTTGATCGGAAGGCACGGAGGACTGTGTTTAAATTTTCGAAAAAGGTTTTTTTTTGCGGTGAAAAAGCCATTTCTATATAATTAACGAAAGACGCACTGACAATTTGACCTTCCCATAGCATCGTTGCTCGGAAGGCTCGCCGACGGGTCTGTTATGAAAGTCCTCCCCATAGCGTCGTAGCTCGGGAGGTATCGAAAAGCCAATACCTTATCCTACTAACCCAAAAAAAATTGATCACGTGATGCTTGAAGGAGATGCTGTGGATTCAACGGTATCAAGCGGTATCAACAAGTATATAGCGAAAAACTTTGTGCTTGATGAGTCTGCAACTTCAACTATCGGACTAACATTCCTCCCTTTCGTTGAACTGCAGGCTTCTTGGGAGGGCTCCGGTATTGACTAATAAAGTAGGGATCTTCAGAGGTTAAACAGTGAACGAATGGTTGGCTTCCACTGATCATTTTTGATTCATTGTTTACCTGTTTTAACGGAGTAGCAGCTCATTGGCAGTCAACCATGCTCATGCTCATGCTCAATAGTTGATTGTTTTATCAAGTACACCGCCATCTTGAATTAAAAAAATATAAAACACTTTGGAGTAGTTTAAATATTCAAAAATTTAAAATGAAAAAAAATCAAAAATAAGACAACGAAAAAAAATGTTTTCCGTGATTTGACTAACCGAAGTGAAATTTTTACAAGGCATTCTGATAATCGAGTATGGACTGTAACTTGAAATCGATATATTTTGTCAAAAAAATTATAATGCCCTTTTCGGTTTCAAACACACTGGAGGCTGAATATTTCTGAATTAATAAAACAATGCAAAACATTTCTTTACTTTACACTTTTTTTTTGTGTAGAACCAATATTTAGTGAAAAAAAACTTTTTTTATTGTTTTGAAGAAATTGAATTAATACAATGGGTAACGCCACAAATAATCAAAAGAGGGAGCCGCACGGTACTTCATCTTCACCCCTCTCTCCACCAGACACCAATCGAACGGTTCAAGTGATGGCGGGCAGTCTGCCCCGGCAAGTCTCGTCTTACGTTTGGTCCATTCTTACGTCAGCAACACTGTGGTGTTGCACTGGCAGCAGCAGCCGCCGTCTAGGTCAATATCGCATGCCAGCAGCTTCCTCTTCTCGGTTACTTCATCCTGGCTGTGAGTATTCTTGCCGCGCAGTCTAGACTGGTAGACAACAATCGAGAAATTAAAAGTGAGAGTGTGTGCAACATGGAGTTAAACTTTCTGTGAAGTTGCTGTGAAGATTACCATGGCACTTTGAAAAGTTTAACTCCATGTTGCACGCACACACTCTCACTTTTAATTTCTCGATAGAAGAGTGAGAGAGCTTCCCTTTCTCAGTGTTTTTTTTTTCTTTTTCTTCTTTGCCAATATCAAGGAAGAGGAGCACCCAAAAAGGGTCTTCTTCGTGTATGTCCTTGTATGTGTTGTTGTTGCTGTCGGGACTTCAATGTTGTACAACAACAAGTTCAAACCATTTTGTTCCCCAATACACAAATTATGTTAATTTTTCCGGTCTGTTTTTTTTTCGGCTGCTTATTTGGCTTGCTCCAAAATAAATTATTCCAGAACCGACAAGGAGAGCGAAAAAAAGCATCGTTTAATGGCACCGGAAAGACATAAAATAGCGACGGATGGGAAAACAAAAATCAAGAATTCCCGACAGACGAATCATGCAACGCCAACAAAAAAAAAGGATAATTCAAATCGCGCGTTCCTAACTCACACACACACACAGCATCAAAACGGGCCGCGACGATGGTGCGCCGCGTTTTGTTCGATTCCTTTTGTTGCCGGGCCGTGCTGCGGGCCTCGTTCCAAGTGTCAATGTTGCATGCGACTCCTTGGCGCACAGTGATGCAAATTCAAACAAAACGTTGAATAAACTGAAGTTTGTAAGGATTTTTTTTCCTTATAATTTTTTTACATATTGAACATATATGAACTCGAAGAAACATGTTTTTAATAAAATTTATTTTAAATTTAAATTTAAAGATTTCATTTCCCAATTTATATGCCAAAAATGAAAAGAAAAAATCATGATATAAAATTTTAAAACAAAGAGTAAGCTTTTCGATGGTTCTATCCCATTCCCCAGAATTCCATTCCCCAGAATGCCATTCCCCAGAATGACCCATTCCCCAGAAATATTTAGGACCTTGAAAAACATGTTATGTTTCCCATTTGGTATAATGCCATTTAGCATAACGCCGTTTGGCATAACATAATTTGGCATAATGGCGCATAATGGTCAATTGGCATAATGATATTAAATTTTCAACATTAATTCAATATTAGAATCGCTTTAAAGATGACATCGTGACTTGGGATAACTGCTGACACTAATTGATTTTTTTCATTTTTTAAGAAGGGAAAACTCTCTTTACTAGGGATAACTACTAAAGGAAAATTCAACTTGTGTCAGCATGCTGCAGTTATCACAAGTCAAGAGAGTTGACCCTTCTTTAAAGAAGGCAAAATTCAACTTTAAAGGAAAATTTCAACTATTGTCCACAGTCACGAGAGTTTTCCTTTCATTAAAGAAGGAAACATTCAATGTTAGCAGTTATCACAATAAAGGCGAACTCTGAACAATTCATACTTTAAAACTGATCACTTTTTGAAGTAATGTACATTCATAATAAAAATAAAACTTTTCTGGGGAATGGGTCATTCCGGGGAATGAGTTTCTGGGGAATGGATCATTCTAAGGAATGGGATTCTGGGGAATGGACAATTCCGGAGCATGGATTTCTGGGGAATGGCATTCTGGGGAATGGGATTCTGGAAATTCTCCAATAAATAAATATTTCTTTGAAAGTGAAGGGCACCCGAATCTAAACAAACAAAACATTACGCCCTAAAATTTTATCTGTATCTGTTCTATCTGAAACTAATATTATTGCAAAAATACTTACGTGTGTAAGAATCAAAGTTTATTGTTACTTGATTCGGTATTATGTTGACATCAAGTGTAAATTGTTTTTGACGAAATTGACGAAATGTTCAAAACATCTAAATTCATCAAACCTTGGTGAATTCTTCCTTGAGACTTTTGTAACATGCCTATACAGCAATTCACTGTAAAAGCCAAAGAAATAAAAATTAAAATAAGCTTAAAATTGGGTTGGAAATAACGTAGTCCTAATAATTAGACACGTTTTGTTAGAGTGGTCCAAGAACGGTAATGTTCAACATTTTTTGAAAAAGCAGCATTAGAAAAAAAATGCCAAGCTCTACGCCATTTTTAACAAATTTAAGCAAAAAGGGTTGCAAATAAACGTAATAATTTAAGCTTCAGAGAAATATAGTAATGAGCAATTCTCTATTCAATCGGCCGATTTCGACCATTTTTTTTGTATGTTTTTATTTGGCTCATTTTGTGTCATTGGTTCACCGATACAAGTCTCCATACAGTTTTGGTAGCTGTCTATACAAAAATGGCAAGCAGTTCTCTCAGATTTCGGTCATTTGATTTTTTTGTATTTTTTAATCTGACTGAAACTTTGTTGGTGCCTTCGGTATGCCCAAAGAAGCCATTTTGCATCATTAGTTTGTCCATATAATTTTCCATACAAATTTGGCAGCTGGCCATACAAAAATGATGTATGAAAATTCAAAAATCTGTATCTTTTGAAGGAATTTTTTGATCGATTTGGTGTCTTCAGCAAAGTTGTAGGTATTGATATGGACTACACTGAAAAAAATGATACACGGTAAATAAATTTTGGTGATTTTTTTTTCTCACTAAAACTTGATTTGCAAAAAACACCATTTTTATTTTTTTTTTTGATTTTTTGATGTTTTAGGGAACATAAAATGCCAACTTTTCAGAAATTTCCAGGTTGTGCAAAAAATGTTTGACCAAGTTATGATTTTTTTTAATCAATACTGATTTTTTCAAAAAAAATCGAAAAATTGGTCGCAAAAATTTTCAGCTTAATTTTTCTATGTAAAATCAAATTTGCAATCAAAAAGTTCTTTAGTGAAATTTTGATAAAGTGACATTTTTAGGTAACTTTTTTGGAAAAAGTCGCAGTTTTTGATTTTTTTTTAAATTAGTGCACATGTTTGCCCACTTTTGAAAAAAATATTTTTGGCACATATCAAAAAAAAAAAAAAATATAAAAATAGTTTTTTTTGCAAATCTAGTTTTAGTGACAAAAAGTTAAATAAAAAATCACCAATTTTTTTTTTAACGTGTATAATTTTTTCCACTGTAGTCCATATCCATACCTACAACTTTGCCGAAGACACCAAATCGATCAAAAATTTCCTTCAAAAGATACAGATTTTTGAATTTTCATTCATCATTTTTGTATGGCCAGCTGCCAAATTTGTATGGAAAATTATATGGACAAACTAATGATGCACTAATGGGCATACCGAAGGCACCAAAAAAGTTTCAGTCGGATTAAAAAATACAAAAGTTAAAATTTAAGAAAAGAGACCGATTTCATAGAGAATTGCTTTGATGCGTCTGAGCATTTAAGAGCCTCCATCTGAAATAAATTAATACTCGAAAAAATATTTATTATCAACTTGGTGTCTTCGGCAAAGTTGTGTGTATTGATGAGGAATATTCAGAAAAAAAGGTTCACGGAATAAAAATTGCTGATTTGAAAAATTGTCTTTTTCATCCATAAATTTACATTTTTTTTTTCAATTAAAACATTTTTTGAAGTTATAGGGAAAAAACGCTACTTTTGAGCTATAGAGAAGTATGGAATAAACAAAAAATTACACAAAGTTATATTTTTTTTATTTTGTTGTGCTTTGGAGAATAAATAGAAATTTTTAATCAAAAATAAAAATCTTGACTGACTCATTTTTCAATATAAAATCAAGTTTGCAATCTAAAAATACTTCACAGAATGTTTGATAAGGTGCACCGATTTCAAGATATACCCACTTAAAATTTAATGTAAACAGAAAAATTTCAATTTTAAGATTTTTTAATATAATGTTCAAAATTGTCCATACAAATAGTTCCAAAAAAGTTCCTATATAATCGCCAAAGAGAAAATAAAGATTTGGCCTCTGGTTGTCAAAATACAGCGTACAGAAAAAAAATAAAATTGAAATTTTGAAGTCTCAATCCAACATTTCCACATTTTCTAATGTCAATATCTCAGGAGCTAATGGTCCAATTTTCAGTGTTAAGAAATTTTTAATAGTTTTAAAATTAAAAATATGTTGAAAACTATTTTGAGCAAAAGTGATGTTACTACTGTTAAATAAAAAACACTAAATTTCCAAAATAATAATATATTTTTTTCTGCCATTTCTCATCGCTGAAATATGTTTGAAAAGTTGTACATTGCATCGATTTCCATGGGAATCAATACCTTTTCAATAAAAATAAAACAAAAATTCGTTGAGAAATATTTTTCATGACTCCATCTATAATATTAATAGAAGCTACAATTACAGCTTCAAAAATTATAATCAGATTTGTTTACAGGTCATTTAAAATTTCATTAAAAAATTAAGATCCATCCCTTGTTATTTTTTTTAATTTAAAACGTATTTAAAAGAATATTTATCACTTTAAATCGTCTATAACATGGTAATCGCTTCTTTTCCGTTTAAATTTTCTATTTAATATTTTATAATTTGTTTAAAAAAACAAATTTTCTACGATTTAATACCGTTGTGCCCCTGCTCACACAACTATCGGCCCTTGGGACGACCAAAACAAGAGAGCGATCCGCGCGCGCGCGCGTACGACGCATATCTTCCTTATTTTTTCCGAAAGAGACCAACAACTCTCCTGTGCATGTGTGTGCTGTGCGCCTGAAACGGAGCATAGTGTGTATGTTGTTAGCAGCGCGCGCCGCGTCAACGAGTTCAGTGATCGGACAAGCTTGACCTTGAGGATATATGCAAAATGTTATGAACCGAGCCGAGTTGAGTTGAGTTGTGTTGTGTGGCGGCTGGATGCCTTCCTGCCGATGATGCGATGCGCGATAAATACTCGCACACACAAAGGTTCCGTTGGTGTTGGCAATCCGAGAGAGAGAGAGAGAAACGAGGATGAATCAGCGAGACAGGTGAAGGAAGTGTGCGAAAAAACAGCGGCGAACGGTCACGAGGACGATCGCTGGGGGTGGGGATGGGTGAAGGTGGTGGTGGTGTGTTGTTTTGGATGGAATTCTTCGGCAGGAGCAACAACACTTGATTGGATTGATGCGATGCGATGAGCTAATTCGTTTCATTATGATGTTGATTTTGATGAGAATGGGTTTGAAATGAAATTGGAATGTGATAAGCTTGTTCAGGATACTTAAACATTATAAAAGTCAGCTAACATTTCTGGAGTTTTTTTTTTTTGAAAAGGTCCAATAAACCAAATTTTCAGTTTTTGCATTTTGGGTGTTTTCCAAAAACACCCAAAAAGCAAAAACTGGAAATTTTTTTTTCAAAAAAAAACTCCAGATTTGTACAAAAAATCATTTGTGATTTATGCTTATCCTCATCTAGTTGTTAATAAACGAAAATTTTAAATAAATTATGGAAATGGAATTGAGTTTAATCTTGAGTCGCCAAGTTACTGACAATTCTTTGTCTAACTGTACTTCATGCAATTTTTTGTGTAGTTTGGTTGAACGGTTTAGCTGATTTAGCTTCACGGTGTGTACAAAGAGATCTATTTGTATTCAATTTTTTTTTATTTAGGCCAATGCAAATATTTTTAAAAGTTTTTGTCCCTCGTCTCTGGCCGGGGTCAAGGGGGGGGGGGGGGGGGGGTCGGCCGACTCAGAAAACTGCGGACGACCCACCGTTTCTTTTCAGGTTCCAGGATCCCATCGATGCAGCAGCGGACAACTCCAGCGGATGGTAAGTAGCGGCGGACCAGACTTCCAGGTAAGTAAAACTCAAGGGTTTCATTTTTCTATATTGAATTTCTAAATTGAAATATGGTGCAAGAAAAAAAAAATTCATTTCGTAAAATTGTGAAATTTATGAAAAAACTTGGATTGTTGTCTAAAAACATTTAAAAAGACGCTAAATTTATTTTTTTTTTAATTTTAACTGTGTTTACTTCAATTTGAAGTTTTTTTTTCTATTTTCAATTTTTTTAAATAAATAACTTAGCTAAAATTAATGTATTTTCCAAAACAACTTTTCAGTGATAAAGTTTTTTGTAATACTGAGAATATATCGCTGCAAATATTTTAAAAATATTAAAATATGTCTCAAAGGGAGTCAAGAAATTAGGAAGCAAAAATATATTTTTTTCATAAACATTTAATTTTGAAGAATAACAAATTGAAATTGATTTAATATATATTTTAAAAAAAATTAAATTAAGTGTTTCAAATATTTCAAATAATATTTTAAAATGATTTTAAAATTATAAAAAAAATTGAAAATATTTGAACAAAGGTGCTCATCAACGCAAAAAGTTTGTATTATGTGTAAAGGATATTCAAATCAAAATTTCGTTTGAATAAAATTTTTTTATGTCTCATTGGTTTTTATACATCGTAGTATTGAGGATATTAAACTTTAAAAAAATGCAACGAGCATTGAAATTTGAATTTTTTCTTATACAAAATAATATCAAGGTAATTAATTGCGATCTTCAAAAACAATAACTATACAATTGTAAATAAACAAAAATTAAAATAAGTCAAATAAACATTGAATGTTTTCTTGGTTCTTCATTCTTAAAGTCAAGTCAAAAACTTTTAAAAATATTTGTACCAGCCTAAATTAAAAGAAAAAAAAGGTTATACTTGGAATCAACTTAATTTAAAATGCATTTTCTGGCATTGATTAACATTTTTGCATGTTTTGACTTGCTAAGTGTGCGTGTGCGTGCGCACTAACGCGGTGTTGTGCTCCGGCCGGTCCGTCGAATTTACTCGCGAATCCGTGGTTATCCGGTCCCCCGCGACGTGAAGTTCCCGTCAGCAGAAAATTATAGTGAAAGCAAGTGAGCGTTGCGTACGTGCACCAAACCCGAACCCCTCCCCCCCTCCGCCATCCGTTTTTGGGCGGCTGTACCCCAGGTTAGGGGCGGCCCAAAACAACGTGGGGTTTCGACTCCCTTTCTCCGTGAGCGGCTGTTCCCAGGTTAGGGGCGGCTCTGAAGAGGTGAGCGACCCCCCCCCCCCCCTTCAACGAGCGTCTGTTCCCCAGGTTAGGGGCGGCTGATTAAAAGTCCCAGTGCCAGGGTGGGACTCTAAACAGTCCTGGTACGACGGTCCTCCGGCGAGACAGGGGGTTGGTGATGGCTACACGCACCCGCCGTAAAAACCAAGTGCAGAGAGCTCCAGATGCGAGCCGATCCAATCGCCGACCCGATTTTCGGGGATCCAGGGATTGGAAACTCGGGACGTGGAACTGCAGGTCTCTCAACTTCGATGGGAGCGACCGCATTCTTCATAACGAATTGCGGGTCCGCGGTCTCGAAGTCGTGGCGCTGCAGGAGGTGTGCTGGACGGGGAAGGACCACCGAGAGCTCGGTGGGTATACTATGTATTGGAGCGGCGGCGATACACACGAGCTGGGGACAGCTTTTATCGTGCTGGGCGAAATGGCGAAGCGCGTGATTGGGTGGTGGCCAGTCAACGACAGAATGTGCCGGTTGAGAATCAAGGGCCGATTCTTCAATCTGAGCATCATCAACGTGCACAGCCCGCACATGGGAAGCGACGCCGATGACAAGGACGCTTTCTACGAGCTTCTTGACCGCGAGTACAGGAAGTGTCCAAAACACGACGTCAAGATTGTCATCGGCGACTTAAACGCTCAAGTCGGCCAGGAGGAGGAGTTTAGACCGGTTATTGGGAGGTTCAGCGCCCACCAGCAGACGAACGAGAACGGCCTACGACTCATCGATTTCGCTACCTCCCGAAACATGGCCATACGTAGTACCTTCTTCCAGCACACCTCCCTATACAAGTACACCAAACGACACGGAGACGCAAATCGACCATGTTCTCATCGATGGTCGGCACTTCTCGGACATCGACTCGGACCACTACCTGGTGGTGGCAAAGCTGCGCCAACGCCTGTCCGAGGTCAACAAGATCCGGTACCGTCGCCCGCAGCGGTATAACCTGGAGCGACTCAAGGATCCTGAGGTCGCTACCCAGTACGCGCGGGAACTCGAAGCTGCGTTGCCTGACGAGGGTGAGCTCGCCGAAGCCCCTCTGGAGGCCTGCTGGAGCCACATGGAAGCAGCCATCAACGCAGCGGCATCGAGCGCCATCGGGTACGTGGACCGAGTTCGACGGAACGGCTGGTTCGACGAGGAATGTCAGGCGATTTGGGACGAGAAGAAAGCAGCGCGGGACAAGTGGCTGCTGCACAACACCCGTGGGAACAAGGAGTCGTACAAACAGTTGCGAAGACAGCAAACCCATCTCTTCCGGGATAAGAAGCGCCGCCTGGAAGAGTTGGAGTGCCAGGACATGGAACAGCTGTATCGCTCCAACGAAACGCGCAAGTTCTACAAGAAACTCAGTCAATCCCGGAAAGGCTTCATGCCGCGAGCCGAAATGTGCCGGGATAAGGACGGGGGAATCTTGACAGACGAGCGTGAGGTGATCGAAAGGTGGAAGCAGCACTTCGACGAGCACCTGAACGGCCCAGAGGCGGAGTACCAGGGCGACGGGGGAAACGACGTCAGCGGTATGGTGGACGACGAGGACGAGCCAGCACCCACGATGAGGGAGGTTAAGGATGCCATCAAGAAGCTGAAGAACAACAAAGCAGCGGGTAAGGATGGTATCGGTGCTGAACTCATCAAGATGGGCCCGGACAAGCTGGCAGCCTGTCTACACCGGCTGATAGTCAAGGTCTGGGACACAGAACAACTACCGGAGGAGTGGAAAGAGGGAGTAATATGCCCGATCTACAAGAAGGGGGACAAGTTGGAATGTGAGAACTATCGAGCCATCACTATTCTCAACGCGGCCTACAAAGTGCTGTCGCAGATCATCTTCTGTCGTCTGTCGAAGCGAGCAAAGGATTTCGTTGGGACGTACCAAGCCGGTTTTGTGGAGGGGAAATCGACGACGGACCAAATCTTTTTGCTACGCCAAATCCTCCAAAAGTGTCGCGAGTATCAGATCCCGACGCACCACCTATTCATCGATTTCAAAGCCGCGTACGACTCGGTCGATCGCGAAGAGCTATGGAAGATCATGTACGAGAACGGCTTTCCCGGGAAGCTGATCAGACTGGTGAAATCGACGATGGACGGGGCGCGGTGCAGCGTGAAGATTTCGGGAGCGATGTCCGACCCGATCGAATCGCGCAAGGGACTGCGACAAGGCGACGGTATCTCCGGCCTCTGTTTCAACATTGGGCTTGAAGGTGTGATGAGGCGGGCGGGCTTCAACATGCGGGGCACGATCATCAACCGGTCCAACCAGTTCATCTGCTATGCCGACGACATGGACATTGTCGGCAGGACGTTCGAGGATGTGGCCAGGCGGTACACCGAATTGAAGCGGGAAGCGGATAAGGTTGGATTGAAGGTGAATGTGGCGAAGACGAAGTATCTGCTGGCAGGAGGAACCGAGTCCCTTAGGGCTCGCATAGGACCGAGCGTGACGATCGACGGGGACGAGTTCGAGGTCGTGGAGGAGTTTGTGTACCTCGGATCTTTGGTAACGTCGGACAACAACGGCAGCAGAGAAATTCGGAGGCGCATCATCACCGGTAGTCGTGCCTACTATGGACTCCACAAGACCCTACGGTCTGGTCATCTTTCCCGGCGTACAAAGTGCACCATGTACGAAACGCTGATAAGACCCGTCGTCCTCCTGCAAGCGCTTGAAGTTTTTGAACGGCGAGTGCTTAGGACGATCTTTGGCGGCGTACGGGAGAACAATGTATGGCGGAGAAGGATGAACCACGAGCTGGCGCAACTCTACGGCAAACCAAGCATTCGGAAAGTCGCCAAGGCTGGCCGAATCCGGTGGGCCGGACACGTCGCAAGAATGCCGGACGCGCTGGATGCGCGCCAACCGAACCAGACTATCAATCCGGTGAAGTTGGTGTTCAATTCGGAGCCGGTTGGAACGCGGCGGAGGGGGGCGCAACGTGCACGGTGGTTGAACCAGGTGGAGGAAGATCTGGAAAGTGTGGGAGTTCCGCAGCGGAATTGGAGAGTAGCAGCCCAGCACCGAGTTAGATGGCAACGCATCTGGAGACAGCTCATGACCCGGAGGTTGTACGAGCAGTAAAAGTAAAGTAAAGTAAGTAAGACTTGCTAAGCATTATTTTTAACATCATTGAAATTTGTATGTATTTTTGCATCAATAAACTTGACACACACTTTGAAAAATATTTACAGAGGCCTAATTTGTTCTAACATGAGTAAAAATGAAAATTATCGTTGTTCAAAAGCTAAGCTTGATTTTAAAGTTTTGAAATTATTTTATCCAAAAGGTCAGAAAATTTCACAGAAGTTCCTTTGTTAAACGTTCAAAATCAGACCAATAGTTTGAGTATCATCAGTTGAAAATAACAGGCTTATTAGGTGACAATTGATTTCATTAATTTTCATCGATCCCAATTCATGTATGACTATATCTCATAATCTAAATGCCTGATTTTTTTAAATTCAAGAAAAAAATTACAGCATTTTTTATGTTCTATATTTTAAATACAATTTACATTAAGAAAAAAAAAAAACAAATGTATACCTAAAAGAAGATATGCCTTGAAAACTGTACATCTTATTAACAAAAAAAAATTTTAAAATTCGTTTTTGCTTGTAAAATTGACATTAATATTTTGGTCAAGATTTTCAATATTAAAAAAACACTATTATTTTCAAAATTCATATCTGTCAAGCCAGATTTTGAACCATCACGCACATCGTTAAAAAAAAATATAAAATCGGTTTGTTTTTCAATGTACTTATTTTTTCCTATAAAGTCCTAATTATAAAAAAAATCCTTCTCAAGGTACAGAATTTTGTACATTTACATGCACACGACCAGTCCAAAAAATTAATGGAGACTTGTATGGAAAACAAATGATGTCACATGATTTTTGTTGGCATAGTATAGTGAATGCTTGAACGCAGTTTCATCCAAATAAAAAAGTACAAATTTGAAAATCACAAAAAAATGCGAAATCGTAGAGAACTACATTTGTTTTTTTTTTTGTGGACCAAAAAAGGTCACCTTTAAATCACAGCAAAAAAAATCCGATGGTAAAATCGCATGCACATCACCTTCGTCAAAAAAGACACTTAGAATTACACGCTGCATGTACAATTAATGTAAACACAAACAGATAATCGAAACTTCAGATAATCGAGGCTTCGGATAATCGATTCTGGACTGTGTAGTTTATTTTTTCAAGCAATACTGGTTAATAGAACATTATTTAAAAAAATGTAAAATAATAAGATTGCAGAAAAAAAATTGTTACCAAAATATGTTTTTTATTGAACTAACTTGACAAATATTTCATTTAATAATGAGAAAACATTAAAAAAAAATCAAACTTCCATTTGAAACATATTTTTGGAATTTTTAAGAATAACTTTGAGTTCATAAATTAGAAAAAAAATAAATTCAGATAAGCTTCGTTTTAAGAAAAGATTGGTGATTTCTTTGACGAAAATTCAAATGAAATTTCGACTGTTCCTAAAACTATTTCATCACAAATTTCAGCACGCCAAAACTTCCCCCTCGGCCAGCTCATTGCATAACATCATCCTGTGCGCCGATTTCGTCAGAACCTGACTGCAGAAGAAGATGATGATGCCATAACAATTCTTTCGCGTTCTCACGCGTGGTCACGTTAGATCTCTCGCAACAACAACAGCACTTCTTTGTGATATCGCGCGCCGGCCGTCTCGCGCATCAAGTATGTATGAGTGTTCTGAATCTCGCGCCAAAAAACAACCCCCCTTCGAGTCACAACAATAACAACAGCAGCATCAGCAGCAATGTTTTTGAACTCTGTTGCCTTTTCGGCTTCTTCTTTTGCGTCTCGTTCTTTAATATCTTCCCTCCCTTCGTCTGGAACCCCCCCCCCCCCTCCCCGCATCTTCCACACTCTTCTCCAAGGAGTTTGTGATTACGTGATCCGAGGAGCATTCGGCAATTGACCGCGATTGGCCGAGCACGCCGCCGTTCGGCTCCGGTTCAAACTGGACCAACACACACACACACACAACTAAACGAGACGAAAATGTTCGCTTGGCTGTGTTGGTTGGCCAGAAGGGATCAAAAACCGCCAAATCGTGTGTGTTGTGCTGTGGCCTTTCAGAATGAATTCGAGAAAGAGAGGGAGATGAGATTCGCCAAAAATGCTGTAAAGATGGGAGGGAGGGGAGGGAGACCACGGGTGGGTCGGGGGTGCATCAGACGGCGGCGGCAAAGTTTCACATTTGATGATGATGCATTTTAGAATGGGGGGAGGCGACACAAAATGTGAACGCGACGGCGAGAATACTCATGTGAATTTGTTGTTGTTGCTGGTAGTTAAGGCAAAATGTGCAGGGAACAAAACTGAAACAACAAAAGGTTACTCTCGTTCATCGCGACGGAGAGTGGCTGGGCAGTTTTTTTTTCGGATGCAATCAAGCGAGGAGTGTG
>NC_068938.1:74588693-74637600 GCF_016801865.2 Culex pipiens pallens | reverse complement strand
TATGCAAAAAAAAAGTCATTGACAAGACAACATTTTTTCGATGGATCAACTATGGTCCCCTTGGAACGAGCTGTCAAGTCGGAGCTTTTCTGTCAAGAAGGGCCGTGAAGTGAATTTTTAAAAATTGAATTTAAAATCCATTTTAAATCGTTTGCGGTCGTTCAAAGGGTCATTGTACTCAGAAAAATAAGCTTTATCGTTATGAGCAATAATATCACAAATTCAAACTTCATTTTGGACCTAATTACAGTCCTGACTCAATTATCCGAAGCCTCGATTATGCGAAGTTTCGATTATCCGAAGGTTTGTATGGGACTTCGGATAATCGAATCACGAACAATTTTTTTTTCGTTTTTTTCTTCTTTTTCTTGTTTTAAACATCAAATTTGAGTTCTGCAACCCCATTTTAGTCAAATTTGAATAGTTGATTGCCTATTAAATAATAAAATGCATTTTTTCAATATTTCAACACCGTCATATTGGATTTAAAAGTTTTAAATTACTTTAACGTAGTTTAGGGGTCATACTCAAGCTCGACAATAAAAAATTAGGCATCGAAAAAAAATTTTTTTTTCGTGATTCGATTATCCGAAGTTTTGATTACCCGAAGTGACATTTTTCCAAAGCCTTCGGATAATCGAGTCTGGACTGTACTAGATTTTATTTTTGTTCAATTAACATTTGTATTCAACCGCATAATTAGATGTTTTTTTTGAGAAATTTGCATTTTTGTCTTTTTTCGAATTTTGTTCAAGAACCCAAAAATCGAACAAATAGGTACATAAGGCTGGTACAAATTTTATTTAAAGTTTTTGTTGATTATACTTTTCGCCAAATCCCAAACCAGCAATTAGAATGAAATGATCAGTGTGAACGGGGTTCTGTACTACGAAAATCGCACAATATGTTTTTTGAATCATAAAAAATAACAAAACTTCTATTGCATTATTGTTATCATGTCTATAAGAAAAAAGTATTTATTTTGAGAATATAAAAAAAAGTCTGTAACAATATTCATTGTATTTGAATGAATAGTACCAAACCTTTCAACACCCCTTCCCCCCTAAAATGCTACGTCTGTTCTGAATGAAGCCAAAAAGAAAGTTGATCATTCAAGGCCAATAGAACCTTTCAAGAAATATTATATGTACATAGTTTGATGTGATAAAAATTGCCATCAATTTGTTTTCTTATAAAATGCTATTTCCCCGAACGCGGTCAAGCGGAAATGGCATTCAGGGAAATGACTATTCAGGGATATGACTAATCGGGTAAGTGGCATTCGGGATTGTGGCCCATTCGGGAAAATTGCATTCGGGGATGTGGACGATTAGGGGAAACGGAAAATTCGGGTAAATGGAATTCGGGGAAATGGCTATTAGGGGAAGTGTCTTTTCGGGGAAGTGGCATTCGGGGAAATGTCCCTTCGGTAATATGGGTTTCGGGGAAATGTCATAGATTCTCAATTTTCTCCGAAAATGATCAACGGCTTCACCTTAATGATGATTTTCATAACATTATAAGGAATGGGATCAGCGATGGAATAATCATCATCAAAAGAAATTCTCTGGACGTTCATCAAGAGAAAAAATCCGAAAGGAGCATAGCTCTCCTCTCTCGCGCACGAAAGATCGGTAAAAAGAATCTAAAAAAATCATCATCTTGATTATTCGGCGGATCATCTTTTTCAATACTACACTTGCAAGTGTAACGTCACACGTCGAAAAATGACCTGTCACATTTTGTAGATGGGCAATGTGTGTAAACAAAGTGAAATAAATATTATTAAGAAGTGCTGACAAGGAAATTCACAAAAAATCATCAACAGATTGATTTTCTTGGAGAACTTCGGGAGCGATTTTCTTTTGCGTGATTTGCCTCCTCTCTCTTTCGCGGGTGAAGAAAGTTCGCAAGCGAAATTGATTTTTTTGTGATTATTCCATCCCTGAATGGGATAATAGTTTCCAAGAAGTATCAACACATGTAAGGTACCATTCTGAACAACTTGTTGAAGGAATTTTGTCAAAATATTGAAAATGACGCAAAATTTATATCTTAGAGCGAAAAATCATGGCAATGATGGAAGTCTTCACGTTAAAAAGAATTAAAAAAAAAATCTGTTAGTTTTGCGACGCATTTTCTTGTCACTACTTTCTGATACTGGCAGGCGAAAATTGTGACTAAAAACGAAGCCAGCAGACTTGGGCATTCTTTCAAGTTCGAACCACAACAGTTGGTGATCAAAGTGCGTACTTGGATGCAGAAAAGTTGTAACTGAATCTGTACAGGTGGTTCATTTGTTTACTGCAAATAATGTGCTCTCTTGTCCTACGTCCAACTACTCTCAAAACTATTCCGCCCACATTTTAGTCTTAAAAACACAAACTTTGTCCAATATAACCTTTGTTTCTCCCTACCGTGTTTTGTGTTTTGTTGCAGGTCGCTACGTCGGCAGCCGTCCCATAAAGTTGCGCAAAAGCACCTGGAAGAATCGCAGCATCGAGCAGGTACGGAAGAAGGACAAGGAAAAGCAAGCCCTTCTCAGTCTGTTCAATCAAAGCTAATTATCTCAAGCAAGGAAAGGGCGAGGGTTTAGCGGGCCGTTTTGCGTTTCATTGAATGAATGACGAGTATAATCATAATCACCTTTCAACTGATGCAGCCAAATGTATTTCTTAGAATTTCATCTTCAATTACTATCGCAACCGATATTTCTATCACATAGTACTACAACAACAAACGGTAAATTATTTTCTACAGATAACTCTCCCTTACAGCATAGCATTCCAAGCATGTGTTTAATTGTGTTTCTTGCTACAGGCTTGGTTCTTTTTAAATGATTCTTACTCATGAGTGTTAGATACTTCGTGGAATGAATGTGTTCTTATCAGATTTAGACAAATAAAGAAGTTCAAAGTATACCAATCAAATACGCGATTCTTGAAAGAAATGTTCCTTGTTTTGTTTGAAAGAACATAATTGTATTTCTTAAGGATTTTCTGAAGAAATTCAAGAGAAATCGATTTCATTCATCGCCAATCACAATAGTTGAAGCCAAACTTTCCGCCACCGAGTCGCACTCTTCTTCCTCAGACGAACTTGTCGCAGAAACGTCCGACTCCTCAACCGGCAGCGGCAATGGTTCCAACGGCAGCTTGGCGTACTCGTACTTTTCGATGGCTTCCGGCTGCCACACCAGCGTCTTCTCCTCACCACCTTCCTTCGCGTCACAATAAAACTTTCCCCTGACCATGATATCCGTCTCAAAGGTAAAGCATCCCGGACCTCTCGGCTGCTCACCTTCCCAATAGCCATGAAAGCGACATCCCTCAAACAGAACTTCCGCAGCTCCCCTGGCGACGTCCTCAACCCAGGTTCCTCTCAGCTTTATATTTTCCCTGGCATAACTGTACAACCCAACCCCATGACGCTTATCCCCGAACCAGTTCCCCTCGTAACACGCCCCATTCGGGTAGTGATAAACCCCACAACCATGTCGCAAATCCTTCCTAAATTCGCCCTCGTACCAGGAACAATCCGGATAGTACATCCGGCCCATGCCATGCTTCTGGCCCTTGCGCCAGCGCCCCTCGTACCGGAAGCCTTCGTTCAACGCTAGACGACCCCGTCCGTGGGGCACGCCGTTGCGGAAGAAGCCCTCGTAGCGGTACCCGTTGACCAGCTTGGCTTTGCCCTCGCCGTGCGGATCCGAGCGCCGGTTTCGCGGGCCGTTGTATTTCTGGGGATAGTTTGGTAGGTTAAGTTATTTTGACCGTTTCGGCTGGAAATGGACGATACCTGAATCTCAAACACTATCGGAAAATCTTCATCGGATGGAACGTACTGTTGGGAGATTTTTTCACGACCCAACCGGTGCATTTTTACTATTTTCAGACTTCAGATTACTGCATAATGATTGCTTTGATATTTGTTTTTGCTTAGAAAATATTTATTATTCATTGAAGTTATATTTGTCAAATATATATTTTTTAAATTATTATTTTTATTTGTACATTCAAACATGTACGGCCAATCATGTTTTAAATATTTTTAAATGTTAATAATGTTTAAACCAATTTTATTCAAGTACATTTATCAACTTTTTTTATTAGGTCCTATAAACAAATCTATAGTTATTTTGGAAGGTCCTATAAGCTATTGTATTTCATATATTATAATTGTAAAAATAAAATAAAATAAAACTATAAAAAACTAAAAAAAATATAACAACAGACAAACAGACTTGGTGTTGTTTTTAATGAGTTTCCGAACAAAGTACTAGATTTTATGTGTTTTTGTTAAAGTATATGACCAACTAAACTTAAAAATGTTAAAAAGTCAAAATCGTCCAAAAATGACATGGGACAATTATGCGTAGAACGGCAGTTAAGTGCTCCAAAAACTGCTGTCCCCGAGCTGTCCCTATTCAGACTGTAGTCCAGATTCGCCCCAGTTGACGGTATCGAAAAAATTGGAAAATTTCGTGAAATTGTACTAAATAATTCAATAAATTATAAAAGATTTTTTTTAATGAATTTTCAAAAAAAAAAAACAGTCCTTTTGTATGATAATATTTTATTATCATTTGTTAGTTTTTGCATTCTCTCTAACATGAGCAGATTTTGAAAAATGGGTTTTCAATTTCTGTGAATTTTCACATTATTTGTATCATGAGCAGGATACAAGGTTTCATAAAAAGCTGTACTAATTTTTTTTCAATAAATTAAAGCTAGTTTTCTTATTCTTTCAAAATGAGAAGTTTTTGAAATTGCATAGGAACATTTAGAAAAAGATTATTTAACAAATATTTTCGTGATGTATTTAGCAGGTAATGAAAAATCTTGTAAAAATGCTTAAAGTGTTTGTAAAATTATGACAATTGGGTACTAAAGCCCCATGTCAATTTTTATCTACAACGGTAAAAAACACAATCAAAAACCATTTCTGATAACTTTTTTCTTATTTTTATGCAAAAAAAAATGACAAGACAACATTTTTTCGATGGATCAACTATGGTCCCCATGGAACGAGCCGTCAAGTAGGACCTTTTCTGTCAAGAAGGACCGCGAGGTTAATTTTTCAAAATTGATTTAAAAATCCATTTTGAACTCTTTGTGGTCGTACAAAGGGTCATTGTACTCAGAAAAATAAGCATTATCGCTGTAAACAATAATATCAGCAATCTAAGCTTTATTTTAGGACCCAATAACCTTAAAGGTAAGAACAAGATTGTCCGTCAGGCCTGAACGCAAACGCATAATTTTGCGCCTGTCATCATAGCCTGCCAGTAATCGACCATTGAACAAAGCAACCCCTGCAGATTTTTCGACTGACAGTTGATGGAAAAATCGAACTGGCACAGCGTTCTGCGTTCACTACTGCGTCGAACGGACAATCTTGTTCTTAGCTTTAGTTGGATATCAAAGGGGGGTGGAATGAAGTTCTTGAAATTCAGTCAAGGGGGAATGGATCAATCAAGTATGAGATCCACTGGCTAAACTTGATTTAGATTTAAAAAATGAAGCCACTTAAAATAATTTTACAATTTTTGAGTTATGGAACCACAGCTCGAAAAAGGACGATTTTTTGTTAAAATTCATTGGACACATTCCCAGCGACAAAAACGACACGTTTTCGCTGATGTGTTGATCATTTTAAATATTTATTCGTTTTTTTATTGGTCAAATCAGCAATCGCAGCTGGATTAAAAGTGAAACATGTTTATCATAACTAAAACATGATGAAACATTTGCATGAAGCATTTTACTTAATTTTATAAAGGTATTGTTGTTCAAATCGCATGCAAATCACCTTGTTATAAAAGACATGTAATGTATTTAGCAATTCTATACGAAATCGGCTGTTTTCGACCATTTTTACTTTTTGTATTTTTGGATTTAGCCTATGACCAAAGAAGTCATTTTGTGTCATTGGGTCACCCATACAAGTCTCCATTTAATTTTAGCAGCTACAAAAATGATACGTAATTAAAAGATTGGAAAACTTCACGAATGTTCCATTTTTTAACATTGAAAATCGGACCCTTACTTACTAAGACATAGACATTAGAAAATGAAGGTTGTTTGGGTGAGATTTAGAAAACTTAAATTTTCCTGTTTCTTTTTTTTTAAGCCACTGTATTTCAGCAACTTGAGGTCCAATCTTCAATGTCTCTTAGAAAATTAAGCAAATTATTTGAAACCTTAAAACATATTTTCTGAAATTGTTACTCATGGTCACTATTTAAAAAAAAATCGAAGAATTGGAAATATTTCGCTGAAATCAATTTTCGATTCCAAAGTTCAGCTGTGTTTATCTCAAATAACGTCTGCATGTCGGGCGTTTTTAAAACTTCCTAGTTCCCATGCACCTGTACAATAAAATCATGAAATTTCCTGAAAAAGTCTCGCACAAACGGTGAAATTCAAATCACCCCTACTAAACGCACCCCGTCCATCATTCCACGCTGTTTTGTCTCACTTTCCACACGTTCCCACGGTGTCAAATATGCCCCGCTTGTCAAGTGCGTCAACAAAGCGCGCGAAAGTGCGGGAAAACTGCGTCCGAGTTGCTTCATTCGCATCGAGTACTCCCGACGGAACAGATCCCTTGCGAGTGTTGTCCTAATAAGTTCCCGGAATTTTAAAATTCCACGTTACGCCCTTGTTCTCTTTTGCTGTCCGCTAGTGCCCTAACAAGTGTAGTTTACTCTCCGTTGAGGTTGATTTTGTACGGCAGAATCATGGTCCTCAAGTCGAACAAGATGTACGTCTTTAAGCGAGGTAAGTGTGACGACGGTTCCGGAAGTGGTTCCGTGTTGTAACGGTTGATTCTTTCTTTGGGCAGACGGTCGCAAGGAGGAGGTCCACCTGGACAAGATCACGTCCCGCATCCAGAAGCTGTGCTATGGCCTCAACATGGACTTTGTCGATCCGGTGAGTGATGCTGACCATTTTGTTTTTCACTCTTTTGTCTGAGCGGGGGGCATTCAATGGGGACCACCATCACCTGTTGAATTGTTAAAATAATGCTAATCGTCGAAACTCCCATTCCAATCGCGCAGGTCGCCATCACCTTGAAGGTGATCAACGGGCTCTACACGGGCGTGACGACCCAGGAGCTGGACAATCTGGCGGCGGAAACGGCCGCGACGCTGACCACCGAGCACGCCGACTATGCCATCCTGGCGGCGCGGCTGGCCGTGTCCAACCTGCACAAGGAGACCAAAAAGCACTTTTCCGGTGAGTTTGAGGAATGATTTTTTTATCAGAGGAGATGGATTCTGCACAGGTCTCAAAGGTGCAGCAAAGCAACATGTGCGAGTTTCAGGAAAGTTCGTGTTTCATCTGTAACGGCTTTTGAGTGTGTCTTAGGGGGAGGGGGGGCAGAATGGCCCGCCTAAGTAAAATGCGCCAAAAATTATAGAAAAACATGAAAACTTATGAATTCAGTGTAGTAGGCTTATGCTTTGGGATGTTTCCTTCAATGTTATATACTTGGTTGATGAAATTTTTTAGCTTAAAACTGTTTTTGAGCCACTTTAAAAAAAAAGTTTTTTCGACTTTTTTTCCAGGGTGCGGGGCAGAATGGGCCACCCTGCGGGGCAGAATGGGCCACCTTAGAAAACAAGCCATTTTGTCTAATACAACGTTGAAGGGAGATAAGAAATGACTTAAGGTACCTTTCTAACATAGTTTCCATGAAGTTAGACCACTTTAATAAAAATAGTCACTTATCAAAACAAAATGTTTGAAAATAGTGTTAATATGTTGAAAAAGGACACTATTTTTACAAATAATCATCAATACAACTAAAAAATCAACTAATTTTGCATTAAACGTGATTTGTGAAGCTACCAGGAGTGAAATAATCCATTTAATCCAAATTTCATAACTTTTGATTGTTTTTATAAGGCAGGATAAGGGTGGTCCATTCTGCCCCCAAGTGGATTTTAATTTAACACTTCCACCACCAAGTCTCTAAATGATTTCAAGGTTCCGTTGTTGTTTGTATACCTTGGTAGTAACATCTAGTATCGTTATAAGCATTGAGCAAACTTTTTCAAACAGTCCAACTTTTCAGAAAGCTTATTTAAAAATCTCGAAATAAACAACATTTGCGTGGTTTTTCTAATAAATTTACATTTTTGCTCATAATTCCAAGAATACAATGAATTCAAACGTCGTTTTCGGTATGGTGAAGTTATTTGACGTCCTTTATAAGACCCTTGCCTTACAATTGGTCTAAATCCATTCTAAAGCCCAAAACCAAGGGTGGCCCATTCTGCCCCCCTGGTCCATTCTGCCCCCCCTGCCCCTATATCATGATAGCAATGCTGGTTATGAAATTGTATCCATCATAAAACGAAGATATCTGATGGCAGATGTTTTCTTTCCGACGCATTCGTTTTCTAATGTTCGTCTTTCCCCCCGGCAGATGTGATGGCCGACCTGTACAACATGGAGAACGAGTTCCTCAAGACGAAGTCGCCGATGATTTCGGACGAGCACTACAAGATCATCATGGACAACGCCGATCGGCTCAACTCGGCCATCATCTACGACCGGGACTTTGGCTACAATTACTTCGGTTTCAAGACGCTGGAGCGGTCGTACCTGCTGAAGATCAAGGGCAAGGTGGTGGAGCGGCCGCAGCACATGCTGATGCGGGTGGCGGTTGGCATTCACGGGCTGGACATTGACGCGGCCATCGAGACGTACAACCTGCTGTCGGAGCGGTACTTTACGCACGCCTCGCCGACCATGTTTGCGGCGGCCACGCGGCGTCCTCAGCTGTCGTCGTGCTTCCTGTTGACGATGAGCGACGATAGTATTGACGGGATTTACGACACGCTGAAGCAGTGCGCGTTGATCTCCAAATCGGCGGGTGGAATTGGTGTGAATGTGCACTGCATCCGGGCCAAGGGCACGTACATTGCCGGAACGAACGGTATCTCGAACGGGCTGGTGCCGATGCTGAGGGTTTACAACAATACGGCGCGGTACGTTGACCAGGGCGGCAACAAGCGGCCCGGAGCGTTTGCGATCTATCTGGAGCCGTGGCACGGAGATATCTTTGAGTTTTTGGACTTGAAGAAAAACACCGGCAAGGAGGAGGTCCGCGCTCGGGACATGTTCTACGCGCTGTGGATTCCGGATCTGTTCATGAAGCGAGTCGAGGCTAACGAGGACTGGTGTCTGATGTGCCCGCACGACTGCCCCGGACTCCCGGAGACGTGGGGTGAGGAGTTCGAGAAGCTGTACACGACGTACGAGAACGAAGGTCGCTACATTCGTAAGGTCAAGGCTCAGGATCTGTGGTTCGCGATCATCGAGTCGCAGGTCGAGACGGGCGTGCCGTACATGCTGTACAAGGACGCTTGCAACCGGAAGAGCAACCAGCAGAACATCGGCACCATCAAGTGCTCGAACCTCTGCACGGAAATCGTGGAGTACTCGTCCAAGGACGAAATTGCCGTGTGCAACTTGGCCTCGATCGCGGTCAACATGTTTGTCAAACCAGACAAGACATACGACTTCCAGAAGCTGAAGGAAGTCGCTAAAATAGTCACCAAAAATCTGAACAAAATCATCGACATCAACTACTATCCGGTGCCGGAGGCCAAGCGCTCCAACATGCGTCACCGCCCGATCGGAATCGGTGTCCAGGGAATGGCCGACGCGTTCATCCTGATGCGCTTCCCGTACGAGAGCGAGGAAGCCCAAAAGCTGAACCAGCAAATCTTCGAAACCATCTACTACGGTGCCCTTGAGGCGAGCTGTGAAATTGCCGAGAAGGAAGGAACCTACGAAACGTACGACGGCTGTCCGGTTAGCAAGGGCATCCTGCAGTACGACATGTGGAACAAGGCCCCATCCGACCTGTGGGACTGGGCCCCACTCAAGGAAAAAATCGCCAAGCACGGAGTCCGAAACTCCCTCCTCCTCGCCCCGATGCCAACCGCCTCCACCGCCCAAATCCTCGGCAACAACGAATCCTTCGAACCGTACACCTCCAACGTCTACAACCGCCGTGTGCTGTCCGGCGAGTTCCAGGTCGTCAACCACCACCTCCTCAAAGACCTCACCGAACTCGAGCTGTGGGACGACGATATGAAGAACAAAATCATCGCCAGCAACGGCTCCATCCAGCACATCGACGAAATCCCCAAGCACATCCGCGAGCTCTACAAAACGGTCTGGGAAATCTCCGTCAAAACCTGCATCAAAATGGCCGCCGATCGGGGCGCCTTCATCGATCAGTCCCAGTCGTTCAACATCCACGTCGCGGAACCAAACTACGGCAAACTAACCTCGATCCACTTCTACGGCTGGAAGATGGGACTCAAAACCGGCATGTACTACCTGCGCACCAAACCCGCCGTCAACGCCATCCAGTTCACCGTGGACAAGGTCAAACTCGGCCAAACCCAAGCCGCACAAAACGGAACAACCTCCCCCACGTCCAAATCCATGCTGATGAACGGATCGAGCACGCCGCGCAAGATGAACGGCGAAAGTTCGATGGCGATGGCCGACACGTCGGCGATTGCCGCCGCCGGGGAAACCTCGATGAACGGATCGTACGCCGAGAGGAACCGCCGGATGGCCGAGATGGTGTGCTCGCTCGAGAACAAGGAGGACTGCATGATGTGCGGTTCGTAGGCGCGCGAACTGGTCGCAGCAGCGTTGACGCTGGCCGGTGATCGCTTAATTATTGGTGTATAGACTTATTTTAAACTCACTGTATTCTATCTTTTGTATCGTTTGGCCCACTTGACGGTTAGATTCACAAGTTTTATTTGCGCTTGTTTTTGCGTTCATTCGTTTTAGTTTCATTTATATTTCTGTTTAGAATTTAAGACAAATATACCAAAATTCTGATTCGAAGACTTTATTTTTGTTGTGTTTTGATTGTGGAAAGAAATTTTCCTTCAGGCCTGATTGTTTTCGATCTGTGCTCAGCTCAGACCATCCAAAGTGTCCTGGAATACATACCTTGGAGTCTACCGCCTTAACAACTCGATTCCACCAAGTTCATGCTTGGGTTTGTTATTCAGTAAAGGGCACGGCAAGCCTGGAGCAAATTATTATAAACCGAGATAAACCATCGGAGATTTACATGCAGAAAGTTGTGTTTTACCAACCTGAATCAAAGTCTATATAAATAAAAATATTCTTCCGGTAAAAATAAGTTTTTTTTTTGGTTTTTGATGTTTTGTACACATTTTTAGCTGCTCTGCTGCTGAAAACTTTGATCGATCTTTAAAAAATATTTGTAATGACAGATTTATTGAAAAAAAAAGTTTTGCGGGAGTTCCCACAATAAAATCAACAACAACAACATTAAAAAAGTTCTTGCTTACCTTTTTTTTTAAATTTTGTTAATCGGTTTTGATTGTCAAAAGATATTACACTGCAAAGACATCAATTTTTAATGGGAACTTCCGGTGATACTCTGGGACCATGCATGTCACTGAAAAACCAAAATCAAGTCCATGTATGTAAATCTAATCTAAATCAAGGCCAGTTTCCATTAAGCTTTTTGCCTTCCTCACATCAATGAGGAAAGGCTATAAAATCACTCGAAAAATGAACTTCTTTATTCGACCTCGTAGACCCACCTTCATGTATACCTATCGACTCAGAATCAAATTCTGAACAAATGTCTGTGCGTGTGTATGTCTGTATGTTCGTGCACCGAAAAATATGCACACGATTATCTCTGGACTGCTGAACCGTTATGCTATTTATTTTTAAAAAGGTATTTAAAAGACCTTTCCAACGAGCCCAAAACGTTGAAGATCTGACAACCCTATCAAAAGTTATAACCACTTAAGTGTTACTTACACCCTTTTTAGAGGCCGGATCTCACAAATTATGATGAAAACATTGTCCGGTTCTACAATGCGACCTATCGTTGGATCAAGAGATCTTTCCAAAGAGGCCAAAAGATTGAAAATCTGACAACCCTATCAAAAGTTATAAGTACTTTAGTGTTTTTAATACACCAATTTTTAGACCGGATCTCAGATATTTTGATAAAAATAAGTGTTATTTATACTCTTTTTTGACGCTTTGTAATGTATTCACTTTATGAATGTGAGGACCCACCTTAAGGTGGATTAAGCAAATTTTATGACTTCTCATGAGTTGGAAACGCATTTACGAGAATGTAATCGTACGCAAAGTGCTGATATGCCAACATTAGATGCCCGATGGAAATATCCTGAAGCTTGGACATATTCAGGATTTTTTTTTCGTTGAATAAAACTTTACTGAATTTTGCATTATTTAAAAAAAGTTCAGTTCTTTAATATGTTTGGTTGATATAATATTTTTAAGGTTGTTAACGATAAAATTATCGAGGCTCGATAACGATATCAATAGTTCTATCGTTATCGTCGGGACGATAACGATTATCTATCGTTATCGTTATTTCAATAATTCTATCGGCGATCATCTTATCGCCGACGATTTTAAAAAAGTTATTAAATCGACTTAATTCAACCATATCAATAAGAATACATTTTTTGAAAATCACTTTATTAGAGTTTCTTTCTGTAAAAAACAAAAAAAAATTGACAAAATACCATATTTTTTCGAAAATACTCGAATCTATTAAATTTGCATTATGGGTATCAAATGAAGTGAAATTTGGTTTTCTTTTGCAAATTAAGAGAGTTTTTTTTTTAAAAATATTAAAATTTTCAAAAAGAACCGCACTTTTTCTAAAGTACTCAAATTTTTCATGTTTGCAAGATGGAATTTAACGACGCAAAATTTTGTATAAAGCATACACAATTTGAATGTATGAAGCATGCTAAATTTTACTTCGTTTAGTACACATATTACAAATTATGAAAATTTGAGTACTTTCGAAATTATACGTTATTTTGTAAAAATTTTAGTAATTAAAAAAAAACTCTGTTAATGTGGAAAAGCAAACAAAATATCGCTTCGTCTAATACCTATATAGCTAAATTTAAGAATTTGAGTATTTTCTAAAAAAAACGGTAATTTGTGATTTTTTTGGTATTAAAAAAAACTCTAATTAAGTGAAAAAAACATGCAAATTTTCGCTTCGTTTGATACCCATATTGCAAATTATAAAAATATATGTACTTTTGAAAGAATGCGGCATTTTGTGAAAATTTTATTATTAAAAAAATACTCTTTCAATTTGCAAAAGAAAACCAAATTTCACTTCGTTTGGTACTCATATTGCAAATTAAGAAGATTCGAGTATTTTAAAAAAATATGGTATTTTGTAAAAATTGTAGTTTAAAAAAAAAAAAAACTCTTTTAAGGCCATTGCAAATTTTTTTTGAAGTTTATGTCCCTTGACTATGACCAAAGTCGAAGGAATGGGGGGGGGGGGGGGTAGGGAGGGGATTAATTTACAGTTAACGATTTTAACATATGAATGTGAAAATTTGAGTATTCAAAAAAAACTCTGGTAAATAAAAAAGCAAACAAAATTTCAATTCTTTTCATATCCATATTGCTAATTAAGAAAATTTTAGTATTTTCGAAAAAATATGGTATTTTGTGAACAATTTTGAGTACATATTTGTATTTTAAAACTTACAACATTTAAAAAAAATATATTCTTAGTGGAAGCATTGAAAATTTAACATGATATGGTTGAATTAATCGATTTTAGAAAGATTTTAAAAAGAAGTTATCGTCGAATAACAACCTTGTATTTTGTTTAAATATAGGTTTTATAATGTCTTTGAGTTTTCATAATTTTTTTTTCAGGTAACGGTTTTTTTTTCTGGGAGAAGTATTTTTCAACAGGTTGTGCCAGTTTTAGCATTTTTTCAAATAGAATTTTTCTTTATAATTATTTGAATTGTACAAACAAATCGCCAAAATAAATTTCCGTGTACTTTATTTACGAACAGTCCTCATCAATACCTAATACTTCGTCGAAGATACCAATTCGATCAAAATTCCCTTCTCAAGTTACGGATTTTCGAACGTTTTCGCACTTATGAACAGCTCTCAAGTTTGTATGAAGACTTGTATTGAGAAATCAATTATGCAAAAAGGCATAACAAATCCATGGGCAAAGTTTCATCAAAATCAAAAAAATATAATGAAAAGTCGATTGGCGAGTAAAATACTCTAGAAATGCTGGATATTATTATGCTATACTGCCGTTCTACGCATAATTGTCCCATGTTTGAAAAAGTGCAACTGAGAAAAACGCGATTGAAATTTTTCGATCGATTTCTGTGTTTCTACGCATAATTGTCCCGTGGGTTCCTATTCGCCCTGTGTGTCCCTAATCACCCCAGTTAGCAGTTTATCACTCTTTTTTATGATACTCTTGCTAAACAACAGGTAAAAACGACATAATGCTTCATAAATCTATTGATTTCGTATGAGAAAATACTTGGTGAGACAATTATGCGTAGAAGTTTGACGATGGGACAAACAGACTGGATGTTGTTTTCAATGAGTTTCCGAACAAAGTACCAGATTTTATGTGTATTTCTTAAAGTATACGACAGACTAAACATAAAAATGTTAAAAAGTCAAAATCGTCCAAAAATGACATGGGACAATTATGCGTAGAACGGCAGTATAGGAAGATAGCTAGAAAACTGCCTAAACAATGGTCCTTAAAAAGTATATCAAAACCAAAATTTCGAAAATTCTGAAATATGAATGTGTTCTTTTCTGCTAAGCGCAATCATCTGTAGTTACTCATGTGCTCCACGTTCCGATATGGAGAGCAAAGTCCCGCCGTGAGAAAACTCGTGAATCCTTCGCTCCAAGCTGGGTGGGCTCCAACCAACCAGCCAGGCTCGTCAGTTCAACTCCACTCACGAAACCAGTCGGTTGGATGAAGTCGCTTCAAAAGAGATGTTTTTTTTTTTTGCGTTTTTTTAAATAGAATTTTCGGAATGTTTTCGAATGGTGGTACCGGGAGTGCGTGAAGAAGGAATTTAGGACAAACATTCCAGAACAAATTACGTGTGAAAATCAGCTGATTTGTGAAATTAAGGAGTGAAACATTGCTGTGGATTGACGCAAATGTGTTGAAATCCTGTAAAGTTACAATTTGAATGCGGTAAAAGTGCTTATCCTTTCAAAAGGCACCCTTTTCAACACGTGAAGTGAGCAAGTTGTGTCAGCAGTGTGTGGTGGGGTGCGGGGGAGAGAGATTACGTCCTCCTCGGAGTGCGGGTGGCCTAGTGGGTGGTCTGTTTTGTGTTATTGTGCCCTCTTTCCGGCGCTGGTGCTCTCCTGTTGTAACGGAGATGTTCCATCGTGGGTCAAAAAGCATCAAGAGAGCATAAGGAGAAGAAAAAAAAGCCGGGAAAAGAAATTGGTGCGTTTCCTTTCGGTGCACGTCGCGCGTGCACTGTAAGAGTTGCTTTTATAGTTGATTTTAATTTATTACACACATTCCTGGTACTGGGTCGGATCTCCGTTATCCGTCGTTGTCGCCAGTTTGTGTGTGTGTGTTTCCTGCGACAGGAGGCGGAAAGGGAACCTCTAAGGATGTGCGGCAGGGCTGCCAGATTGGATAAATAGGAAAGCACTGCGTTTAATGTTTAATGAAGGTTTGTATATTTTTAACAATAATTCAGTTATTATGTTAAATTTTGAAGTAAGTATATTTTTAAATGGAGATTTGTCTTTTTAATCACTCATCATGAAAACTTTTTCAAAGCTTTTCAGTACCCAGAAAGTATGGATGGAAGGCCGGATTATATTTTTGAAATTATATTTTTGATTTGGAAATCGAAGAGAAGCGAGTAAAATTATTTCATTTAAAATAATTTGCTTTTATTTATTGTTTTCTCAAATAGATTTCAGACTATTGCGAAACCAATGAAGTTTATATTCATGATGAAATATTTTTCTTAAGGTTACTGAAACATTATGTTTTCATATATTTCTTTGAAATGATCTAATGCCAATGCAAATTTGATTTCAGGATGTTGTCCCTCTCTGAACTGAAAAATTCCTTTTAAAAAACAGAAAGCTAAAAATATATTGGTAAAACTTTAAATTTTCATTGAAAAAAATTGTTAAATCGATTGTAAATATTTTAGAAATACATTGTATAAGGATTATTTGTATATCGCATTTTATTCTTTTTTTCTGAATCATTGGGAAAATCAAACTTCAAAATAGAAATGTTGCCTTTTCAATTTATATCCTCCCCTTCCCCTCCCCAACACGACCACCAAATCTGTCCATATTTATTTTGATTTTTTCGGTTTTTGCCTCAAAAAAAAAAAAAAAAAAAACTAATCCCAAGTTTGGTGACATTTGCTCCACCTTTGCGCCCTCATCACCCTCTCCTTTTTCGAAAATTTTTGAAAACCCCATTTTGAAAATGCATTTTTCTCAGCAAAAAGTCAACTTTTGAATAAGCAAATTTGAAGAATTTTTAACGTAGAATCCAAAGGCGTACTCAAGATTTACATATGAGCAACTCCGATTTTTTCGAAAAAAAATATTTTGTAATTTTTTAAATCGAGACTAGCATTATAATGGGCGTAGTATTCAATGTTTGGCCCTTTTAAAACTTTAGTCTTGTTTAAACATTTTCAAAATATTTTTTTCGAAAAGATCGAAAAATTTCACGAATGTTTCATGTATTAACATTGAAAATCGGACCATTAGTTGCTGAGATATCGTCATTAGAAAATGGTGGGTTGTTTTGGTGAGATTTAGAAAACTTCAATTTTTGTGTTTCTTTTTCTTAAAGCGGCTCTATCTCATCAACCCGAGGTCCAATCTTCAATGTCTCTTAGATAATTTTATAGCAAATTTTCTGAACTTTTCAAAAAAAATATTTTTAGAAATGGTCACTCACGGTCACTATTTTAAAAAATCGAAAAACTGCAAATATTTCACTAAAATCAAACTTTCGGTGGCTTCATCTTCAAAACGGAGCCCTTTATCAAAAAATCTGTAAAGTACTTTTCGATGCAATTAATCTCGAAAATCAAAAAATCTCGAAAATCAAAAAATACTTATTTTGGGAAATTGAGTTTTAGTGAAAAAAAAAGTTGATTAAAAAATCTGCAATTTTTTTTTCCGTGTACCTATTTTTTTTTCTCAAAAGTCCTCAACAATACCTACAACTTTGCCGAAGACACCAAATTGATCAGAAAATTCACTTAAAAGTTACAGCTGTTTAAATATTTACATACCATTTTTGTATGGACAGCTGCCAAAATTGTAAGGAGACTTGTATGGCCCATACATACAGTATGGGTGAACGAATGACGCAAAATAGCTTATTTGGTCATAGGGAAGGCCCCCACAAAGTTTGAGCCAAATAAAAAAATACAAATAAAATCCATTTCCGGTTTTGGTAGAGAATTGCTCATATATTGTTGCCAGATATGGGAATTTTGCGTTTGAAGTTTAAAAATTTAATTCAGCCATTTGGACAATCACTTACGGGAAAACTGGCAGTTGCAGTTGATTGCTAAGAGATGTTTACATTGAATTCAATTAAAAACCTCATGACACATTGAATAATTCTTGAGATATCAAGTTTTTAGGTGAGAAAGTCATGTACTGCTTAGCAAATGTTTTACTAATCCATCCATTTTCTACAATATATTTCGTTTACGCACAGTAGGCCTTTAAATTTGATTTTTAAAATTTCGTAATGAAATTAAGTGAATGCCCTAAATTAAATTTTTGCCTCAAAATAATAAAAAAAAAACAGTTTGAAGATGTGAATAACTATTCACTTTAAAAAAATATCGACTTTTTTTTTGCATTGAAGTTTTTTTTTGAAACAAATTATCTTAAAACTTTTTTTTGTTTCTTTGGGCATGAATTCTATTTGGGACATCCACTTACGAAACTTCTAAAATTTTGACTACTAAGCCGTGAAATGCAACTCACTACGCAAAAACAACAAACATAAAAAGCATAAATAACAAAATTTAAAAATACTATTGCAGTGCAGATTCGATTATATGAAGTTTCGATTATCCGAAGGTTCGTAACGTCATGATTCGAATTTCCGGACACTTCGAAACCCGGACACCTCATCTTGTTTTATCAATTATTTAGATATAAGTTCGCATTATGAATGTCAAAACTGTGTTATTTGATGAATTCTAACATCAACTTTCATTTAAAGTTTGTTTTGAACGCTGTAGTTAATGCCAACACAATTATATAAAGTTAATTAATAAGTTTACTAAAAATGTGAAACATTTCACTGAAATATTTCATTGGCGACCGATGCACCGGGAAGGCAAAGCAGAAATTTATGGTTTTGATTTCCTAAAATTCTACCAAATTTTTATATAAAATATCAATTGTTTTGATGTTAACAGCTTATTTGAGACCTAAAGAATGCCATTCACTAACATTTCCGGCCAAATTTGTGCGGTTCATAAGCAAAATCGAGTGTCCGGAATTCGAAGCAAAAGTGTCCAGATTTCGAATCAGCTTTTATCAGTGTTCGGGATTCGAAGCACAACAAGTAATTTTAATTTTGAAATACTGATGAAAAATTGTTAGAAAAGACATATTTTGCATTTTGCATTTGCATTCTCTTAAAACTGACTGTTCTGACTGTTTATACTGCATCCTGATGATATTTCTACATTTCCAACTTGTTACATGTTTTTTTGCCAGCTAGGCTAGTGACCGATTTCTTCCGAAGTGCATACACCGCTATAACAAAAATGATATGCTATTGAGTGTCCGGATTTCGAATTATGGGACTTAGGATAATCGAATCATGATGAAACAATGCATATTTTTTATTATCTTACTTTTTACATCAATTTTGAGTTTTGCGATTCTATCTTAAATAAATTTTAATGGTTGATTGCCCATTAAATTACCAAATGCATTTTTTCATTATTTCATCACGGCCATTTTGGCCGCTATCTTTGATTTAAAAAATCTGAATCACTTCAGAGTAGTTTAATTGTCGATAATAAAGTCTGGACTGTATTCTTAAAATTTTACGTCTTTTCCAATCCATTTCCCGCTGTCCGGTAGCAAAATTATGCAAATTAACGTTCGTATCTGATTTGAATTATGTTGAAACAGTCCCGGAGATTTGGCTCAACTGCTTTAATCGACCTATTTAAGAATTGTCCATTTTCAATAAAAAAAAATCTGTTTAAAACAAATAAGTTTTCAACCACCTTATTTTCTGTGATATTTTATAAATTTGATAGGACTAAAACTTTGTGATGGCGTAATTAATGTTAAGAGAACTCACCGCAAAGAAGTGTCATTCTTTGACATCTTACATTAAAACAACAGCTGGCAACACTGGGCTGCTCTAATAACTAGGGTACACGTGCCAGAAGCCATTCATTCGCATTATGAGACGAGAAAGTGGTCGTTCCAGGTGGTGGTGAGGGTGGGTGACCAACACGCCGGCAAACGGTGTGGTGGGGGTGGTGACCCCTATGTCAGGGAGAGGGTCCAGAGGGAGAGCAGCAGGTACATTAACGAGACTTCTTTTTGCATGTTTCTGTGGGAAAGTGCAAACAGATGTTGCACTTTTTTCTTTGAGTAAGAATAATATGTATTTGTGCGTAATAATTTTTTATGGGAATTACAGTAATTTTCATTTCCTTCTGATGAAAAAAATATCAGAATTGTTTGACACTTGATATTTCTTTTTTTTTTGAATGTTTGATTCTGTGAAATCATGTCAGTTTCTGATCTCATATCTAGCACAGCCAACTCTTCTGTGCTGTGCCGGGAGTGACCGTGAAAATCCTTTACAAGAAGCTTTTGCTCCTTTATAAATTACTGTCGCGAGATCTGAGAGAACCGGGAGCGTGAGTATGAGAGCGGCTGAGAGCAGTTTTCCGAGTTTTCCACACTTTTGTTTTCGTTTTCTCAGTGAGGCTACAAGAGGTGGTATATGACGTTCAATATGGTCCCCAAATTTTTGAACGTGGCTCCGGGACCGAGCCACGTAGCCCAGTGGTAACGCTCCGCCTCGTAAGCGGTAGATCGGGATTCAAATCCCGGCTCGGACCAACACAACTAGTGATCTTTTCCCGTCTGGAATCGATTGCTTAGTAAAGGGAAGGTAGTGTATCGTCACAAACTGGACCTTATCACGACACCTGAGGGAGGCGACCTATGGAATGTTAACATTAACCTTAACATGTTAACATTAAGTTGAGAATGAAAGTGCCACTGAATCCGCTTTGTAAATGCCGGCCCCGATACTCTTCAAGGGTGTTCCCCTCAGGAACAGGGAAATATTTACTTTTTTACTCCGGGAATGGTGGAAATAATGTCAAATTCTACATGAAAATATTGTAGATTTAGGGTTAATTTGAATTTTATTTAAAATTAAGCAAGACTAAAATGGTCCAGGACATTTCAATTACGCTCTAAAGTGATTCAGAAGATGATTGCTGAGCTTCCGGTGCTTATGTGAAGGGGACGCCACAAATTCTGGTGAAGGAAAATGTCGTCAGGGGGTTAATTATGATGTGTGGTGATGGTTCTGTCTAGCTGTTTATCTGGTTGAAGAGATCCTTGTGGATGTTCAGTTCCAGAAACAGCAAGATTGACTGATTTGCAGTTCTTTTTTTAAGGTTGTGTATTTTTGCATTTCTATATTTTTTATTGTTGTATTTTAATTTTTTCCTATTTTTATAATTTTGGAACCGTCAAAATAATATCTGTAACATTTGTTGCAAATTTCTTTTCAAATCTCATGCCAATTTAATTTCAACTTCCTCCCCAAACTTTGCCCATGTTACTTCTTCAAGGTGAGAAACCACCCTTAAGTCCTGTTGTTTTTCCCTTGGCAAAACTTTATGATTACGCTGTCGTGTCCGTCAGCGACACCCCCTTAGGCGCCATCACCACCACTCCTCTTCAAAATCCAACTGTTTGTTGTTTATCAGAAATGTGGATGCCGATTTTTCTTTACTCTTGAAATTCCTCGAAACGTGACTTGCCTGGCAAATCTATGGGAGAGCGGCACAGATATTCCGAAAGCATCAATCCATCCGTCCGTATCATTTCGCAGAATATTTCCTGCACGTGACGAGTCGGGATGTGGTCCCAGCGGGGGTGGGAGAGTCTGGTGATTTTCCATTACCTGGTGGTGGATTTGTGGGGGGATCAGTTTGAAGGAATTATGTGTGAGCAAATAAAACATATTGGAATGTTTTGTTTTTGTATTTTTTGATAAAACGATTTAATTCCTTTTTTTAATTTAAAATGTCTCATTTATATTTTTAAGCAACGATTTTAACTAAAACTTTCTCACGTAAGAAATTGCCATTTGCCAGTATGTATGATCTGAAAGGTTGCCAACAAAAAGTTCCACCCCATTTAGGGCACCAATTAGCAAAAACATAATTGGCAAAAACCTATGACTACAGCTGCGCTGTGACACTCAACGGGACAAAAACACATCAAGCTGCCTCGCTCTCTAGTGGAGTGGAAAGAAAGTTTCTATAACTTTCAGACGGGTGCGGTATGAAATCTCGTTCCGTGAAATATGCTACTGTTTTTGCTGGTATGAGAAGTGAAATGGAACATTTGAGGGGTTCAATCCAACTCTTTATTTGGCACAGATAAAATTCTTGTTTTAATAAGTAATATTTGACTTGACAAGTAAATATAGAAAAAAAATTCTTTGGGGCTCTATCCCATTCTCCAAAATGTCATTCCCAAGAAATTCAATCCCATAATGGCACATTTCACAGTTTTTTTTCCTAGAGATGTTTATTGTTGTTTTTTTACCAAATTATTAGTTAATTTTTATGAGAATGCATAAATCATTCATTAATTTACCCTTCTTTTCGATATCTTCACATCTTTTTTTTAAAGGGTGAATCTCTATTAATTTCATAAATCATGAAAAAAATATCTTTCTATTATCTATAAAAAAAACTTTTTTTTTTTGAAAATTGATTTTTTAAAACTCTGACAAATAACCCCAAAACTTTTTCCAATATTCCAAAATGCAGAGATATACATTTACCTTCCAAAGATCTGAAATCGTTAATAATGAGTTTGCTTCATTTTTTAACTAACGATAGCTCGACAATTGTTCGTAAGTTTTTGCAATTCATTGTGTGACTTTTGTTTTTTATCCGAAAAAATATTGTCTGATTTTAAAAACTAGCCTGCAGCGATGGAATAATCATCATCAAAAGAAAATCATCGGACGATCATCAAGAGAAAAAATCCGAAGGGAGCATGGCTCTCCTCTCTCGCACACGAAAGATCGGTAAAAGGATTCCTAAAAAATCATCATCTTGATTATTCAGCGGAACATCTTTTTCACTACTACACTGCCGAGTGAAACGTCACACGTCGGTAAATGACCTGTCACATTTTGTAGATGGGCAGTGTGTAAACAAAACGAAATAAATAATTTTAAGTGGTGCTGACAAGGAAAATCACCAAAAATCATCAGCAGATTGATTTTCTTGGAGAATTTCGTGAGCGATTTTCTTTTGCGTGATTTGCCTTCTCTCTCCTTCGCGGGTGAATAAAGTTCGCAAGCGAAAATGATTTTTTTTTGCGATTATTCCATCCCTGCTTGCCTGACATTTCAAAAGGGGGAACAAAATTAAGGCTTTGTAAGCATTAAACTAGTTACATGTAAACGGCGAATTATATAATTATTGTAATACTCTATTTTAAAATTAGATTACACAGAAAACAAAAAAAGGTAATATTTATATTATTAACTTTTTTTTGCTTCTGAGTAATCTAATTTAATGTAATGTAATTCACTGTGTTTTTTCTGACACAAATTTTGTGTCAACAAATGTGTATTTTCACATCAGAAACTGATGGCATTTTCATCGGTTTCTAATGAATTCAACATTTTTGCACATTATTTTACACAGCAAAAAGGAGGAATCCAGCTGCGTGTAAAAGGCCTCGTTGTAAAATAAATTATGCATTATTTTATGAAATTGTATGTAATATTACACCCTGAAATATGTAGCCCATCACTAAGGGAAACCTACTTGACCGAAATGTCAAGCTCATATATGCGTTTATCCTTTCAATTCTTCATCGGTCTGATGGTCGAGTAGGCTAAGGCGCCAGTCCTAACTGTTGTTACTGGGTTTGAATCCCATCAGTTGCATTTTTTTTGTGTTTACAATAAACATAGGTACATGCAGTGTGCGTAATTTCTTAAGGATTTTTTTTGGACTAAGGTGATGTGCATACTTTTGCATGCGATTTTACCATTGTTTTTTTTCTGTGTAGGTAAAATTACTCTATAGATAATACATAATACATATCAAATTTTTAACCTTCGAAAATTCAGTTTTTTTTACTATGAACTAAATATTGAAAACCATACTGCTAAATTTCATGAGCACTGCACAGTAAAAAATTGTAAATTTGGAAGGTTTAATGTTATGATTTTTTTATGATTTTACCTCAATTTTGATTGAAAAAGAGACTTTTCACAAGAAAAGTTGTAAAATTACACATTTCCAGAGGTGAAATTACACATTTTCTGACATAAATTTGACTGAAAAACAAACTTTTTACAACAAAAAATGTAAAATTACATATTTCCAGGTGTACCCACTCCCAGAACATGACTTTTTTACTGTGTATAATGGATTTCAAGCAAAATAATGGGAATGGGCCAATATGGATTTGTACACTTACATTCAATTCTGCTCACACCAGTGAATGTTGTAATCAAAAATAATCAGGATAGACTACTTCACAGTAAAAAAAGTTGAATTTTGGAACGTTCAAAGTTTTGATGGTTTAATATTAATTCTTTTTTGAGTAATTTTACCTGAATTCAGTTCCTGAATGGTGACAGATTTTGTTTAAAAAATGTGTAATTTTACATAAGAAACTGGTAAAATTTTCATCAGTTATTGACTAGAATTGAATTTTACATTTTCAGGTAAATTTAATCAAAAGAGGTAATATAGTTACAACCAATTAAATTTTCAACCTTCCAAAATTCTTCTTTTTATTCCTGTTTAAATCGTTTCTATGACTTTTTCGTTGAGTTGTTGGCTTCCCAAATAAATAATTGTAAAAATGTAAAAAATAATAACATTAATTTATATTTTTTTATTACTGAATTGTCAACTTATTGATGTATTTAAAAAATGGTTGGTTTATTATAACATATCAACATTTTGATGAGAATTCAAATTTTTATTTGCTTTTAATGAAAGCACTCAGATTTCTTCAACGATGTTTTTTTCATTTAAAAACTGTTTTAAATCAACTTGGGCTGATTTCAATATTGAAGCAATTCCCTTTCACTAAATACGTCAACTTTGGGCTTTATCTTGAGTGCGTTCCATGAGGTTGTGGCAAAAAGTCAAGGTGTGGAGGTAAACTGCTCTGTGCAAAAATAATCGACTATTTCTTTGTTGGCAGCTCGGGTAGGAAGTATGAGATTGCATGAGACTGGTTTGATCAGTATCTTTAATTTAATTTAACTTAGGCCTTTTTTTTTTAAAAAAAGATAAGCAAATTGAAATAACTAATAGTTGGTCTTATTAGGCTTGGTATGAAAATTTTCCTATTGTTTTTAAAACTTAACACAAGCCACTGTCTGCGACCAAATCAATTCTTAAAAGCTCAACGTGCCCGTCCAATCAAATTACACCGATAAAATTTAATTTGGCTCCGTTTTGGGTCCAATTTTCCGGGTGAAGATGCTAAACAGAAAGCAAAGAAAAGTAGCATCTTCATTCGTGTCGAGAATCACTTCATTCCAAGTTTTTCACTGGCGCTGGTTGGCATTTTCCAGCGTGGGATGATTTGAACTTTTGCAGGTCGATGTTGGAGGTAGAGCAATTTCAATTTTCTCAGCTTTTCCACGAACAAGGTGGTGGAAAAACGGTTCGGTGGGGTCTATCGAAAAAATAATATTAAAACAAAATTATGTTTGAGAACGTCGCATTTTTTTCAATATTTTAACAACAAACAAGAATTAATTAAACAATTCGAAGAAAAAACTCACACGAAGCACACCGTGTCTATATTCCGAGAAAACTTTACGACTTCAATAACTTTCCGTGCAACGTGGAAGCCAAAAAGGACATCAAGGTTGTAACATTCAAGTAAAACATTCTTCCAACGACGCTATTTCGCAGCATCCATACCGTTGACAGGCAATATCATTTCACCTGCCCTGGAAACGCGCAATGTCATGAATGATATTATAAGCGGTTCATTATACTTTTTCATGGCTGTTTGGAGGGGAGGGAGAGAGTTCATGAATTCAAGATTTATCACGTGTGTGGTGGTGGTTGAGTTGTAACTACTTTTTAAATTTTGAATGAAGGTTGAGCTGGATTACTGTACTTCGACGCTGTCGTGCTATCTTGTCGCACCCGCCATTTCGACGTTCCGAGAAAAACGCGTTTTAATGTTTGACCTTGAATAAACAAAAACTAGAGCACGCAATGTAAACAATAACAAACACGTTTTGTTTGGCTGACCATTCTGTGCATTGTCCCGAAGTTTGGTTGAAGTTGGTTGCTGGAATCCCGAGTTATAATTACAAATGTTTACGGTAGTCTTACTTGTACGTGCTTGACGCGTTCTGACCTGAAATCCCTTTGGCCAGTTGTCACACTTACATCAATTTTCAGGGAGTGACAAGATAGCACGACATGATTGAAACTTCTTTTATATGTAGAGTGTCAACAATGCACGGAGTTTTTTCGGTTTTTATTGAATATCTCAGGATTGAAACCGAATTTTGGGGATCTGTGATGGACGACCGAGCCACGTAGCCCAGTGGTAACGCTTCCGCCTCGTAAGCGGTAGATCGGGGTTCAAATCCCGGCTCGGACCAACACAACTGGTGATCTTTTCCCTTCTGGAATCGATTGCTTAGTAAAGGGAAGGTAGTGTATCGTCACAAACTGGACCTTATCACGACACCTGAGGGAGGCGACCTATGGAATGTTAACATTAACCTTAATATGTTAACATTAAGTTGAGAATGAAACTGCCACTGAATCCGCTTTGTAAATGCCGGCCCCGATACTCTTCAAGGGTGTTCCCCTCAGGAACTGGGAAAGATTTACTTACTTGTGATGGTTAAAAGGTGAGGCATTGTTAGCTGCACAAAATAGCGTTCTCAACTCAATTTGGCCCAAGATGCGCGTGCGACAAGTTAGCACGACGGCGACGACTTTGAAATGTAAAAAAAAACAAGTTGGTAGTAACGAAAATTCAAGGAGCAAAATTTAAGGGACTTTAAGTGGTAAAAGTGTTTTATTATGTAACATTCTTAAACTATATATGGTTTGTATCAAATAATTGTCGAAACTTTGCTCGTAATTTGAACCAATCCATAATGTTTGGGTGTTTTCTAGGATAAAGTTGAAGCAATTTTGAAACGGACCGTGGAGCCACAATTGAAGGAGCTGATTTGAATTTTAAATTAATTTCGGCAAAGCATTAGCTCAAGACAAAGAGTGACGTCGATGGCGAACCTACATGTGAATGCGCAATTAGTTTTGACGTCGTTTAACGTAGGCAAAATATGACGTTTCCAGATTCGATCTCAAAAAGTTACAAGTGTTACAAATTTTTTTGATATTTTTGCTTAAAAGAGCCGCAAACAAATTGATATTTTTTGATAAAACTTGATGAAGCAGGAGCCAGATCAAAAGCGATTTTGCTAAAATTTGGCTTGGGAGTTTTTTTTGCCAAAATAACCAGACCATTTGTAGTATTATATTTTTTAATGATGTTTTAGTAACATATCGAAAAATGGTAAATATTTACTAACAAGATTCTAAGACAAGATTTTATGGAAAATAAAAAAATCATTATTAATTAAGGAGCGGCCGTGGCTGACTGGTTACGGTGTTCGCTTTCTAAGCGAATGGTCCTGGGTTCGATTCCCACCTGCTCCCAACGAGAAAGTATAGGAAATATTAATCTAGAAACTCTAAACATAAACGAAAAATCAAAGTCGCCCGAGTCGGGGTTCGATCCCCCGTCCTTTGGATTGGTAAGCAAAAATGCTAACCACTAGGCCATCACGGCTTGGTGAGCTATGACTGGAATTAGGAATACTGTTACTATCAAACTATATACGCGCTGGGTCCTTGTCCATTTGACAAGGGTTCGGAAGTTCTAAATAACGTTTGAACCCGATTGGTGCAAACGTTCTTCAGGGCGGGGCTTGTCGATAAAAGTACCTCGCGCTCGGCTAGCCAGCGTAGAAATGGGTCACCGAAGCTCGGCAGAGCTAATACCGTCCAAATGCCTATGCGAGTTATTTGCATGTATAGAATATAGATCTAAAAATACATGGAAACAACTCAATTTGTAAGAAGTGACCGCGTGGTCCCGTTTGGTTGGTTGCACACACACACACACACAATAAAAAAATCATTATTAATTAAACATAAAGCACAATGCGTCTCCAGCCAAATGAACTGGGAGCTTATTTCGATGGAGAAGCATGGTACTATCTAGGCATAGTAATTTTTAACGAAAAAAAATGGCAGTTTTCACAGGGACCGGAAACACAAACTTTTACGGAAATATCACGGAGCGTAAAAAATAATCTATGTTGAACAATTGACAAGAATTTTGCACAAATAATTATAAATAAAGCATCCAAGCAAAATGATTTTCGATTTTTTTTAACAGATTCCAGAAAAGGACTGATTTTTATGATTTGAATATTTTTCTTAAATTTTGAATAAACCAATTTAATTTTTTTTTATTTTGCAATTCTACATTTAAAATGAAATGGTAGTCAAATTGTTATTACACAATTTTTAATTAGCGCAATAAACACTGTCATTAGTTTACAAAAAATCCGAAAAAAATATTATCGATCTGTACATAGAAATTTTGTAAATTGCAGATTATGATTGCACTATTTAAACTATAAATATCAATCTATTTTTTTAAATATCCCATAAAATAACTTTAAAATAACATAAAATAAGTGAATACTTTTCAGTTAAATGCTACTGTAAAAAAACAACACAATAATATTTTGAAAATAGAAATAAAGCATTCTTCAAATGTTATTCGTATTTTTTTTTCTTTTAGTACCGTCAGTGGGGGTGACTATGGGTCAAAAAACGATACACCTCACGTAGTTTCTTAATAACAAAAACAATTTAAATAACATCGAAAATCTTTCAACGTAGATTTGTTCTTGGATAGTTTACTAACATTTTCCCAAAATATGGTGGATTTTGATGAACACTACCTTAAATGCCAATAGTTTGAAAATTGACCCAATCTCACCCCTTAGAGGGGGTGACATTGGGTCAAATGAAACTAAAATGATGCACAAATACAACGATATGGTAAAAACAAGTCATCCAACAGTGTTTCTAGTTCGAGGGAATCGTATTGACACGCTACAATGTTTGAAGTGGAGATTTTCAAACATTTGGGTAGTTTTCGAGCAATTCTAACAAAAATATTAGAAAAATGATTTTTTGAGAGGTCATTTTTGGCCAAAAACGTACCCCAACTTTAGACAGATGCCAAAATAACAGGATTTGTTCTAGGAACGAGATTTTTTCAGCGAAGTCATCTTAAGATGTCTCTTACAAAACCCTTTTAACAGAATCTCTCTCACCCTCAGACCCAATGTCACCCCCACTGACGGTATCCAGAAAAATCAGGAATGCTTTATTTTTAAATTAAAAAGTACTTTTCAACTGCAAATTCAATTTTATATCAAAAAATTTAGTTAAAATGGTTTATGAAAATTACTTCGTTGTTTTGCAAAAAATCACTACTTGAAAAAAACTCCAAGTGTCTGTAACTTGTTCACGTTAATAGCAAATTTAAAAAGCAGCAATAGCAAAAAAAAGAATTGTGCAATGTAAAATCGTTTTTGTGAAAAGTTACATCTAAATCTGCAAAATATCACAGGAAACCAATTCGACGAAGTTTGGAATCATCAAATTCATACATAAGATTGAGTGGCAATATTATTCTGAGAGACTTCAATTTACAATTCATTCCTTTTTAACATTCGAAGACGAAACGTAGTGGAAAATAAAGCGTGATTCGGAAACATTCTGAATATTGAATAAGTTATTTGAGTTTATTCTCTGATTTTAAAAATCCGATGAAGTAACTTTTATCCAAAACTTTCTTGGTTTTTTTTCAGAAATAAATTTTAGTACAAAAATATGTTTTTTTTTTATTTAAAATAATTTTTCAAAATACATTTGATGAAGACTATAAATCTACGAAAGAAATTATTCCTCAAGATACAGAATTTAAAACAAGGTGTAAATCCTGTTTTGTGCAGACTAACAAAAAATATTATGGAATTTCAATCGATGAAAAAAATATTGCAAGGATATTCAAAGGTCCTCAAAATGAAAAAAAAAAAAAAACAAATCAAAAGTGTCGAGGAAATTTAATAACTATTGAAAATCTTAAGGCACAAAGCTGCCCAACTTCCGGCCCGCGAAGCCAATTGGCCCTTTAGGCGGTTCGTGATATATTGAAAAGCTAAGTTGAATAAAAATAAATTTGATTCTCATTTTCAAAAATTGACAAAGAAACATTTATTGTTTTATGCTTTAGCAATCAAATGTTGATAATCCTTTTATTACAAATAATTTGGATTTTTTATGTTTTTGTTTTAATATTTATATTTTTGTTCCAAAATAATTGAAAATAATTTCTTGTGTCAATTTAATTCATTTAAGTTCTAACTAATTTTTTTTAAATCTATTTTTTGCTTGAAAATATAACACCAGATAACAAAATTTTCCATTTCGGAAAAATGTGAATTATGTATATGAAAAAAACTTGTACAAAAGAAAACGTAATATGAATTTCTAACAGTTCTTTCTACGTTTACTACAAATTGAAGTTTATCTTATTTTCAGGATCTCAAAAAAAAACACATTTTGTTTTGCATGGAACGCGTTTGCAAGATTGCCATAAATAAAATTTGAGTTTTATTTTCAAAATAATGTCGCATGATTTTTTTTTCTGAAATGTAAGCACATGCTTAAAAAATATGGTCAGCTTAAAAAATATGGCTGACCAAAGAAGCTTTAATTTTTAATTTATTTAACATGCCATTACATTTTAAATTCAAATAAATTAAAATACATTTTTTTTCATTTATCTATTTTTCATTCTTAAAATAGATACAAATGAATTTTATTTGCAAACCTACTTTATTAATTTGTTTTTTTTCAGAAATTTCAAATGAAAAGATTTTATTATCATAGGAAACTCCGTAAGTCATTTTAAAAATTATTCTTGATTTGTTTTTTAAAACATTATTTCCAGCCCACCACAGCTTCACAAAATTAGGGTAAAATTTAAAATTAATTTACATTAAGAGTAAAAAATTATGTTGGAGGGAAAAGTGCCCACGTGGTGTATGGATTACCCCTTACCTACATCTATAACTTTGTCGAAGACAACAAATCGATCAGAATATTGCTACTCGAAATACAATGTTTGGACATTTGTAAAAAAAACCCTTCAAATTTGTTTGTAAACTTGTAGTAATGAAAAATTGCTTCTTTGGACAAGCCGAACTTGTAAAATATGTTTTTTTTTAATATTTAGTACACATCCTGAAAATTGGTATTTTAGGTCAGAACGCGTTTGACACACGTACATGCCCGACTACTCGTTTTTGTTTATCAAAAAAAAATCAAGGTCAAACACTAAAACGCGTGTTTTTCTCGCAACGTCAAAAAGCGACGTACGACAAGTTAGCACGACAGCGTCGATGTTACATGTCATAATTGTACGATTATTTTCACGGTATTTGGTGAATATCTCAAGATTGAAATCGAGTTTTGGGGATCAGTGAAAGCCACAAGGAGAGGAATTGAAAGCTGAGCAAAATTGTCTCCTTAACTCAATGAAGCCCAAAATACACGTGCGTCAAGATAACTCGATAAATACATTGTTTTACCACTTAAAATGGGAATTTTTCGGACATATTCTGACGACCTAATAAAAATAATCAAGTTTTTCAATTAGCAAATCGCAAAAATTATTATCTTATTCTATTATTACTGCTTTTCACCCCGCATGTCCGTAATATCATGGATCAGTTGCGTAGCGCACCACTTAACGATTAGTGGTCATTCTGGTCGGTGAATGCTCTGCCAAAGACACCGCACACCGTACGCAACACCCGGGCACGCAAAACCACAAGATGGGGAAACCGGTGGCCAGCTACAGCAGCGCCAACCATGTGCAGAACTTTGGCAGATCAAGTTTGAAAGGGTGACAACATCCACCAACCGGCTTCTCCAGCATCCAAGAAATTGCTTCGACCGCGACAACGTAGAGTCAAGGTAACTTGGGTTCGCTTTAATAACAGCAACTAAGCCCCCTCAACGCGTACGGCGGGGTGCAATTTTTAAATACGACCCTTCCTGTGCGGTGGCAGACCTTGTCGGGGCCCTTTTACCTGTACATGACGAAAGTGGTTCGCGCGCTCAACTTGTTGACGCAACTCCCCAAGTTCACCCCGATTTCCTTTGACCGCGCAAGTTGAACTTTCCTGTCCGACCAGAATTTCACCAATTTGGCATGGTCGTCGGGGTGACCTACTACACTTGACACCCGGCCGGGGTTTTTACACCCCGCTCCAGCTAATTAAAAAAGACGCGCACGCTTTTTTGTCTGTCAAATGTTGAGAGGTGCTAAAAGCCGTCCAAGACAATCAAGTCATAGAAGTTGATTTGAGACGCGAAGATGTCCGTCTTAGTCGCTAATAAAACAAAATCATTTCCGGATGATGCAGCTGATTAGAATCGACACACCAAATGAAACGCAGGGCTGCGTTATAATAAGCTAACCTTGACAAAGTTTAAGGTTATTTTGTGTTTATCATAGACCAAAAAAAAAAAGTGAAATTTTCATCTAAAAGACATCGTCTGCTGAGAAGGTTAGTGTGGGAAGGTTGACACGTGCACGTGGAAGTAAAATCAAGAGGATCATCTTCGTGGAAAATGAGCAAAATTACTGCGTTAAATATTTGGTTGTTTTGAGAATTCATTGGCCCTTTCTGACATTTTTCTGAGCAAATCGCTACGAAATGAGCCTGTTTTAAATATTATTTTTTTAGTCTGGCTTAAACTTTGAAGCCATTTTGCATCATCAGCTTGTCCATTTCAATTTCCATGCAATTTTGGCTGCTGCCCGTACAAAAATGGTATGTAAAAATTCTAAAATCTGTATCAATTAGGTCCTAAAATTAAGCTTAAATTTGTGATATTATTGTTCACAACGATATAGCCTATTTTTCTGACCCTTTGAACGACCGCAAAAGATTTAAATTGTTTTTTTAAATTCGAATTTTTAAAATAAACTTCATGGCCCTTCTTGACAGAAAAGATCCTACTTGACAGCTCGTTCCAAGGAAACCATAGTTAATCCATCGAAAAAATTTTGTCTTGTCGTTTTTTTTTGCATTAAAATTAAAAAAAGTGATCATAATGGTTTAGGGATCAGAAATGACATAGGGTTTTAAGTACCCAATTGAAGAAATTTTTTGAACGATTTGATGTCTTGGGCAAATTGTAGGTATGGCAGAGGACTACACAAAAAAATATTCACTTAATAAATAAAAATATGCGGATTTTAAAAATCACTTTTTATCAACATAAATTGATTTCCAAAAAACACTGTTTAATTTTTTTTATTTTTTAGGAAACATAAAATGCCAGCTTTTTTTTTGAAATGAATTAATCCAAATTTTATTGAAGTACTTTTTGATTGCAAGGTTGATTTTACATTAAAAAGTTAAGTGAAAAATCTTTTTAACTTTTTTAAAAAAAAATAGAAAATTTGCTATTTTTTAAATTTATAACTTGATAAAGATTTTTTGCCCTTTCTTTAATTTTCGGAAAAGATAGCAAAAAAATAATTAAAAAAAATAATTTTAGCGATTTTGGAAATGAGTTTTTAGAGTCAAATCCTTTTTTTCAAAAAATCACTATTTTTTCCGTGCATCGTCTTTATCGGTGTACAGTCATCCCACATATTCGGAACACCCACAAATTTGGAACATTTTTGTGATAATTTGTCAATAACATGCCAAATGCAGCTTTTCTCTCGACCCTACACCCAATTGGCGGTCGCATGATTGTGATACATGGCGGCATGAAAGTATATCAGAATCTGCATGAAATCTATGACATTTTTGCTCGTTACCGACAATTATCAACATTACCGACGGCTGGTTGATTGTATTGCAGAAAAAAAAATCTTAACAGAACGAGGATTGAACCATAAACTTCTAGGTTGATGATCCGACACGCTACCACCGCACCGTGGACTCTTGATGAATTGTGATGGACAGAGCGTGAACATATTGTTCTCTCTGGAGTGTAGCTCGGGGCATTATATGTGTTGGTGAGAACCGCAGATCGCTGACATGTTTACACGCGGGCAAAATTGAGCTATGAGCTTGCTGCAAAAACTGTTATAAAATGTATAATTTTCTGTTGCAAATCCACTGTTGCAGATTTTGAGCTATATATTTCCTTTGGGTGTACTATTTTTAGGACCTTTATTTGGACATTTTCTTGCTATTTCACTAGTTAAAGTAGTACTTTTTGAACAAAAAAAATCATTTCAAGACTATTTTATCCAGAGCAGAAAAACACTGCCTCCAAATTGCCAGTTCCATATTTTTGGGATGTTGTTGTGCCTCCCACAATTGTGGAACACCTGAATTTAACTGATATTTTCACAAAAAAAAGTTATCAGACCATGTATAAAACATCACTAAGCTTGAGTTTCATTGGTTTCAGTATGTGAAGTCATTATATTGTAAAAAATATGTACTCCTGGAGAGAAAAAGTTTGTTTACATAGTAAGAAAAAAGTGTTCCGAATTTGTGGATTTCAAGGGACAATGTTTTTCTTTAAAAACTTGATATAAAACGTAAAAATGTACATTCAGTCTATACATCAATCGAAAGATCACAAAAAAAGCTTTCACATGAAGGTAAAAGCTAATTATTATGTTCAATTATCGATTTTCTATGATTTCTTGAACATTGGCCGATCTGTAAACTGTTCCGAATATGTGGGATGACCTTCCATTTTTAAATGTTCAAAAAAATACGAGTTTCTCAATAATTTGCAGCCTGCCATTGTGATGATTTGGAAATTTGGTGTCAAAAGGACTTTTTATGTAAAATTGGACGCCCGCTTTGATGGCGTACTCAGAATTCCGAAAAAACGTATTTTTCATCGAAAACAAAAATCAAAAGGCTCTGCCATTTTCCGTAACCTAACTGTGATTTTTTGGACATGTCATTTTTAGCGCATTTTAATGTTGTTTTTGACTCAAAATTTTGAGTCTGCAACAAACCAGATGGGTAAGTTTTTCATTTACATCAAAAAAAATCATTTTAAAATTTCGTATTTTTGAAACTTTGCAGGGTTATTTTAAAGAGTGTTTTACAATGTTCTACAAAATTATAGACCAGTCAATTATCACAATTTTAATATTTTAAAGGGCAACTTTTTTCCGATTTCGTGTGAGTTGGCAAAGAATTACCCATTTAGGCCGTTGCAAATATTTTTTGAAGTTTATGTCCCTGGACTCTGACCAAAGTCGAGGGGGTGGGGCAAAAAAAAAAATGAGTTTACGAGCCATGTTTTCAACATTTGAATGAAAAAAAGTGTTTAAAAATGCATTATAATCTGTCCAGTTGTTTTGGAATGAAAAGTTTCCAAAATATCTAAGTATTGACGAAAATTTTATTTTTTTCGAAAAAAAGTTTTTGTGGTGCTGTACATTGGAACTTAAAAAAAAACAAAATATTTTTAATCCAACCCAAACATGCTAAATATGGTTATCAATACAGAAAAATGCATTTTAGATTGTTTTCAGTCGAGTTGACTTCTATTTTCATTCCAATTTTGAAGTTTTTTGAAAAAAAATATTTTTTGTCCCCCTGATTTTTCGGAACAATTTTGAAGGAAGGGGGGCCACATAAACTTTGAAAAATATTTGCAACGGCCTTGATATTGATTTAAATTAATTTTCGACAAATCGTCACGATCGTGCTATATTGTCTCATGAGCATTTTTGGCTCAGTTTAGTTTAAAACGCAGATTTCAATTCCTCCCTAAATCCTTCAAAACACCGTGCAATGAGTCACTCTTCATATGAAATTTAGTTCCGATCTGATCGTGCTATTTTGACACACCCTGCAAATGCGACAAGTAGCCAAAGGGAATTTCAGTCAGAAGCCGTTTCGTCAATCTTCCAAATAGCCAAAGACAAATAAAACGTTAGAAAAAAATGAGGATTTTTAAAATCTGAGTATTTAATACCGTAAACCGGGGTGACTTTGATAGGATTTCAATTTGTTTTTAGAATATTTTCCAACAGGTAAGGTTCTTCTTAAGATTATTATTTTTAAAACATGTACTGGGGTAGGCCACACAAAGTCCATGCACTATTTCGGAAAAAAAGTTTTTTCAATAATGTTTAGAAAAATAGTTACGTTAAAAATTCTTAGTTTGAATTTCCGGGTGACTTTGATAGTCATAGTTTTTCTTGTTAAAATCATATTTAAGATGTTCAAACTTCATTTGTACGTTAAATGTACCATCACTAAAGTAGCTGATATAGTATTTAAGAAAAAAAAATCAATGTTTATATTTAGTTAACTAAGTGTATAAGCTTTTAAGCAAAATACATATAAATTTTAGGTAAAATTGTTAAAAAGTCGGAATTTTGCCTGAAATTTGTTAAAATTAGTTTTGTTTATAAAATTATCGATTTATATTGCATTTTATACTGAATTCGAAGCACGAATCACAAGTTTTCACATTTTACATGAAATTTGTTCAACTGAAATTGCCTATAAATTTAGAGAGTTTTTATAATTGTGTTTCAAAAACACATATTATTTATTTTTTACAAACTTTTTTAACCTTCTCCTAGTGGAAAATTGTCCAAAGAATCCGAAAATTCATTCCGTTTTCCGATTAAAAATCATGTTCATTGAGAAAATCATGACACTTTGAGAAGTTTAAAATAATGACATTCATCAACATTTTCTTAACTATAGTTAACTAACTTTTTAAACTTGTCAAAATTTTATGAAAAGTTCTTTTTGAGGTACTTTGAACACTTCTCTACCACGGTCAGTATGTTTCTAAACCATTCCTTACGTATTTTAATTGTACTCTTCATTTTGCGGAAAAATCGCAAACCTATCAAAGTCACCCCGGCTATCAAAGTCACCCCGTTTTACGGTACTCAGATTTTAGAGTGACCTAAGTTGCGTATCTTTAAAACGTCTTAAATCTCCATGAGTCAACTTATTTAGGTAAGATTTACTGCTTTTTATATTGAAAGAATTGTGACTCATTTGGGATACTAACTGGTGAAAGTTACATTGCAAACCGGTGGCACAAATAAAAATCACAAAAAAACACTATTAGTATTGAAAAGAGATACTTTCCAAATCTAAGATTTAAAGTTTTTTTTAAATTTGTTTTAAATTTTAAATGAAAATTCACGAAATATATTTTTACTGTATATTCAGCACAAAGTTTGAAGCAAAACATTCTCTCTCCAGCCGCCCACAAATCTCCCAAACCACTCAGCCCCAGTTTCGGTCTGGTTGCGAAAAGAAAAAGACTCCAGTGACCCACATTCTGGAACGCGTGAAACCACCACAGAAAGTGCACGTAAACCCTGTGCTGGGAGCCTCGCGCATCAGATATTGCACTGTCTCTGCGCCAGAACACGTTCCTTTGCTTTCCACAGCCATCGTCAGTGAGTCTCTGTGTGTAAATGTGTTCAAAGTACTACAGACATGGGAGGGTTACAGTTTTACTCACACTCATTCTCTGCCTTGCAGTGTCTTCCACTATTGGAGCCATTCAACTGTCGTTCTTTTCAGACCCCAATCCGATCCAATCCCCAAAGCTCCAAAGTCGGTACTAGTGCGGTTATATTCGCGTGGAGTTGCACTCTCCTCACACAGACATTGCTAATTTCAACAAAAAAAAAACACTCCATCGATTACAGCCGCAAACTTGAAAAAAAAATCCGAATGTCGAAAAAAAATAAGTCGGTTGGCAAGGCAGTTTTATTTATTTTTTAATGCTTTTCCAGTTTCATGGCGAAACTCAAATATGGGATTTGGTGTCAGCCCCCCGAGTAAGTAAGTATCGGCAAGTACGTAAACCGCCCGGCGAACGAAGTTGGAGTCACGCTGACGACCAGCCAGGCTTCAGTAGCAGTAGCATTGGTCACATGGCCCTCCTAGAGACTCCGAGCCTAGTATCGTGACAGAGAGAGACAAAAAGGAGTCAAAGAACGCGTTCTGTTGAGGATTAGGGTAAAAAGCTAACAAGATTGAATATCATCTCTCTAAACTTGCAAATTTGCATGCATATTATTTTCTCGTCACTCCTTTTAGTGAGGTGATGCGAGCAAGGGCGTCTATGCGGAGTGTCCTTATACCCGCTACAAATATCCGGTGCTTAGGGAGGGTAGAGAGTTTTCTTTTAATTATTAGCGCAGGTATTTGTAGCAGTTTATTGTAATTCGTACAAACAATATTTTTTTCTCGAATGAACAAAATATAGTTCGATAATTTCCAAATCTTCCACGCCAGCATCGCAAACATTCACGCCGCCAGAATTTCACGAACATCGGACCAGTCTGGCAAGTCTTAGTCTCTGTACTTGGTGCATGCGCACTAGCCAGTCGATTCTACCTCGATCGTCCATAAAGCCCCTCTTTATAGAACCACAATACCAACACTAATGCGAGCGAGTGATCAACCAGATTGTGACCAAACTTGTTTTTTGGTGCACTTCTCTCGCGCTATGAACACCTCAAGAGACGACGATGTAGTCATTTCTGTGCGTTAAGTTGAGAGTTTACTGATCCTCCTCGAAGCTTTGCTGAAGCTCAAGTTAAAAGTGATTCTTGGGCAGAACTTGATAAAGTATGTTTAACCTTTAAATAAAAAATAAACCAAATAATTATGCAACGTTACTAGCATGGTCTCATTAGTAACTTCACTCACCGATAGTTACTTTAACTTATTAAACCGAAGGATAATAACACTAGGTTTGTAATTACCTATTTGCTCAACATGTAGCTGCCATTCAATTATCACAAAATCTTGCGTGATCATGAACTCAAGACCATAACCATCAGACTAAATGTTGACTTGAATTATGTATTGCATGTACAGAAAGTCATTAATTTCATGTAAGAATTTTAATTCTGTCGCGAGCACTGGAAAGTTTTCAAATTATAACCTTTCCCTAATAATACCCTACTGTCGCAAATTACATTGTCATTAAACTTTCAACCAACAAATCCGGCGCCCAAAATAAGATCTGATATAGATAACACTAACCAATTTGTTATAATTTCATTAACGGTGTTCTCCACCCGACAACTTAGAGCAGCCTTCTGATTCATCTAAACCGACCCCGAGCATGGCATTTGCGTGAGAATTGTGTACTGTAGGTACCGTCATCTGGGGCGAATCGGGACTACAGTCTGAATAGGGACAGCAGTGTTTAGAGAACTTAAAAGTTTTGAATTTGGAAATGGGTCTACACATTTTGTTGGTCTGAGTCTGTTCTATCCGAAACCAACCAGAAAAATAAAAAATATTGTGCTCTAACATGGTTAAAACTGCTGTCCTAATTCGCCCCATGTGTCCCAATTCGCCCCAGTTGACGGTATGACATTGTATAGACAAACGCCACTTCAACAGTATTCAGACGCGCATGTTCAAACGTGTGAATTGTTTGCTAATTAATTTCTCACCCTGGTGGAGTATTAGAGAAATGTTGCAAAAAAGCGAAACTATGCCGCCCCAGTTTTCAAGTGTAGATATTTGCTTAGATACGGTTTAGAACAGCGTTGTTGACCTAATTTCTGCGTTTAAGATGATTGGCACGGTTGTAGAAGAATACAAAAGATAAATATTTTCTATGCTTTTGTTTAGCATTTATGAACTTTTTAAAATCACAGCCTGTAAAAAATCTGGGTTCAAATTAAATTATGCATTATTTTATGAAATTTTATGTAATATTACATCCTGAAATATGTAGCCAATCAGTATGGGAAACCTACTTGACCGAAATGTCAAGCTTTACCCATTTATATTATATTCTTATATTCTTCATCGGTCTGATGGCCGAGCAGGCTAAGGCATAAGTCATTATGGTTGGTGCTGGGTTTGAATCCTGTTGGTTGCAACTTTTTTTGTGTAAACAAAAATCGTACATGTGGTGTAAGTGAAGAAGAAATGAATAATTCAAAATAATAAAACATATTTTTTGTTTTCGGAATAAAATAAATTTTCATCGAAAATAAACAAGAAAAATGCATTTTGTTTATTTCAGCGTTGTCAATTAAATTTGGCTTTTCCAAGCTTATTCCGTTTTTTTTTTATTTGAAACCACAAATTATAATCCGGGATTTGTTTTTAAAGGGTTTATTTCATTTGGGTAATTCTCTACCAACTCACACGAAATCGGGAAAAGTTGCCCCCCCCCCCTTTTCGATTTGCGTGAAACTTTGTCCTAAGGGGTAACTTTTGTCCCTAATCACGAATCCGAGGTCCGTTTTTTGATATCTCGTGACGGAGGGGCGGTACGACCCCTTCAATTTTTGAGCATGCGAAAAAAGAGGTGGTTTTCAATAATTTGAATCCTTTAACGTCGATGAGATAGAAATTTGGTGTCAAAGGGACTTTTATGTAAAATTAGACGCCCAATTTAATGGTGTACTCAGAATTCCGAAAAAAACGTATTTTCATCGGAAAAAAACACTAAAAAAGTATTTAAAATTCTCCCATTTTCCGTTACTCGACTGTAAAAAATTTTGGAACATGTAATTTTAAGGGAAATTTAATGTACTTTTCGAATCTACATTGACCCAGAAGGGTCATTTTTTTCATTTTAAAATTTCGTATTTTTTCTAACTTTTCAGGGTTAATTTTTAGAGTGTCACAATGTTGTACAAAGTTGTAGAGCAGACAACTACAAAAATGTTGATATATAAACGTAAGGGGTTTGCTTCTAAACATCGCGAGTTATAGCGATTTTACGAAAAAAAGTTTTGAAAAAGTTGGTCGTCGTCGATCATGGCCGTTCATCGTCACCCGCGACAGACACGGACGACAAAACAAAGAGAAACGCAAAAAGTTACTTTTTCAAAATCGTAATTTCGTAAAATCGTGATAACTCGTGATGTTTAAAGCAAATCCCTTATGTTTATATATCAAAATTTTTGTAATTGTCTGCTCTACAACTTTGTAGAACATTGTAACACTATAAAAAACAACCCTGCAAAGTTAGAAAAAACACGAATTTTTAAAATGAAAATTTTTGTTCTAAATGAAAAAATGACCCTTCTGGGTCAATGTAGATTCGAAAAGTACATTAAATTTCCCAAAAAATGACATGTTCCAAAAAATTTACAGTTGAGTGGCCGTTGCAAATATTTTTTGAAGTTTATGTCCCTCGACTCTGACCAAAGTGAAGGGGGGGGGGGGGGCAAAAAAATAAAAAGCATAAAAATTTATAATACGAGCCATGGTTTAAACATTTTAATGAAAAAAATGTTTTAAAATGCATTATACACCTGTCCAGTTTTTTCGCCATCATTTGTTTCCCAAATATCTAAGTACTGACAAAAATTTTATTTTTTGCTAAAAATAAAAAATTTGCGGTGCTGTACATTGAAATTTCATAAAAATTCAAAACATTTTTAAACAAGCCCAAACATGCTAAATATGATTATCAATGCAGAAAAATGCATTTTAGATTGTTTTCAGTTGATTAGACTTCTATTTTCATGGAAATTTTGAAGTTTTTTGTAAAAATATTTTTTTTGCCCCCTGATTTTTCAGACCAATTTTGAAGGGAGGGGCGACATAAACTTTGAAAAATATTTGCAACGGCCTAAACAAGTATATTGAATTTTGTTTATTTCAGCGTTCTCATTTAAATTTGACGCTTTCAAGCTAATTCAATTTTTATTTTAATATGGAGCCACAGATTATAAACCGGGATTTGTTTTTAAAGGGTTCACATTCATTTATTTCAAAGTTAGGAACATAGTTTGCAAGTACTACAACATTTGAGTTAGAATACCGTTAGTGGGGGTGACATTGAGTCTGGGGGTGAGATTGGGTCAAATATTTTTTACGGATTTTACCATTTCTTAGGTACTTCTCAATGAAACTAAATTGTTGTGCAAGGGACATCTTGAGATGACTTTGCTGAAAAAATCTCGTTCCTAGAACAAATCCTGTCATTTTAGCAGCTGTCTAAAGTTGGGGTACGTTTTTGGCCAAAAATGACCTCTCAAAAAATCATTTTTCTAATATTTTTGTTAGAATTGCTCGAAAACTACCCAAATGTTTGAAAATCTCCACTTCAAACATTGTAGCGTGTCAATACGATTCCCTCGAACAAGAAAAACTGTTGGTTACTTGTTTTTACCATATCGTTGTATTTGAGCATCATTTTAGTTTCATTTGACCAAATGTCACCCCCTCTAAGGGGTGAGATTGGGTCAATTTTCAAACTATTGTCATTTAAGGTAGTGTTCATCAAAATCCACCATAATTTGGGAAAATGTTAGAAACTATCTAAGAACAAATCTACGTTGACAGATTTTCAATGTTATTTAAATTGTTTTTGTTATAAAGAAATTACGAGAGGTGGATCGTTTTTTGACCCATAGTCACCCCCACTGACGGTATTTTTAATTTTTTGAACTAAATTCTTATTTTTTATGAACAGCTCAATTTTTAGCTTTTGAAAAGTTAGACTGTTGCAATGATTTCCAAAGTCTGAAAATTAAACTAGTATTTTTTTTTAATTTTCTTTAAGCAGGGTATAAAACACTCATTCCATCCTGGTGATAAATTACATGTTCAATTTCAAATCTTTTAAACCGTTACTATTTTGGCCTAATGACCCTATAATTCAAAATTAGCTATAGGTCATCTCACTTTCAAATCGATTGACCACTATAACCTTTATGTCACGAGAAATGCCCCCCTCCCCCAATTCTAAATCTCTAGAACTACGACGACTCCGGTGTGTGAGACAATCTAATTGCGCAAAGATTATATTATAGTCTCGGTGACCGGGGCCAATTGGGTCATCGTTCGGCTCTTGGAGAGATCGTACAAATTCCAGTTTTGCGTGGCTGTTCTATAGGCGACGCGTGTGTGTATGTTTGGGTGATGCAGATGAATGGTGTGAGTCTATTTCTCACCAACAGCCCACAACATACACACAAATATAAAAAGGCCGCCGGCAATGAGGAAATTTAGTGGGAAACTGCAAGAACTGCGGCGGACGTTAATCACACGTCCGTAATGTCGGTTCTTGTATACCGGCCCATAGAGCTCGGTCGTGTGTCTCTACCTTCGTCTAGTGCGGCCAAGACGGCTGCAATGGTCTGCTGGCTGGCTGGCTGGCTGGTGTGGACCCAGTCGAGCGGATATCAATACGGTATGGCACTCTGTGGGGTGTGTAGAATTCCGCTCTCTTTTGGGTCTGCTGTGGCGAGGAAAAGTACAGAACAATCTGGTTTATTTATAACGCAACCACCCCCCGATAATAGGACTTTGGCCCGGTGTTTCTGCGGTCGTGTAATATTTCGATATAAATGCACTGTACTGTGATTTAAGGGTTGGGAAAGCGAGCTTTTGCTGCGGGGGGTTCAAGGTAGGGCATTAGAAATAATTAAAAAAGGTGCCTTTTTTAAGATTTGGTAAAAAATTGCATAAATATTGTTAATAAAATTGCATGTTACAGGTCAGTAAATTTTGTATCTCTCAGTAAACCTTGTTGGATAATGTACGACTCGTGCTGAAAAAAACTTCTTTTTGCAACTTGCTGCATAAACTACTATTTCAAGGGCCATCAGTCCTTGAATCATCATTTAGCATCATGGAAGAGATGCAGAAAAGTGGACCGACTATGGTAACGCGCTGTGGCTAGGCTTTAATTAAATTTCCATTGCCATGGGCACTCCGCAAACCTGTTACAACACACAACCAGAGAGATGAGACTAGAACTGATAGCGGCACTAATGACATGTCAGCAGAATGTGGATTTAAGTGGAAAAAAAATCCAAATGCACAGCTTTTGCCCTATAGAATGAAGTCAGCTAAATTCTAATTAGCCACGCTACACAATGCTTTTCAAAACCATAAACTAAATTTATGTAACATCATTCAATCGCTTCATTAGGAAGCCCGCCCGTAATCAAACGAACACAGATTACGTATTTCCAGTGAAGGAAAGTTATGCTCTTCGGGATAGCTTTGCAAACGGGAACGGCTTTTGTTGTTTTTATAATTGTGCAACGTAACACAGGCTCTCAAAGCTTCCAGCTGCGTATCGAAGTGAGGAAGGGATTATGATGGTTATGAAATTGGATTTTTCTGCTTTCCATCGATCGACCTCTGGGTAAGATCTGTCTTTAAAATGTACGTTATCTTTGTGATAAAGGTAATCCAATATTACACGGTTTTTGTTCTCAAGCAGTAGATTTTGGTTGAACCTTCTCATGAGCAATTCATTAAAATTTCTTTAAAAATCATTTTTTTGTGTTTTTTTATTTGTACCTATGAAATATTGTCCTTCGATATTATTTGTTTCTTCATACAAGTCTCCATACAAATTAGCGGGCTGTCCATAGAAAAGTTATATTATAGGTTATAATTTTGACTATTTAGAAAAAATAGTTACACTTAAATAAATAATTATGTTTTGCCTTCCTCACTGAGGTAAGGCTATAATCCTGCTCTAAAAATGAACTTTGTAAAAAAACGTCGTAGACCCACCTTCATGTAGACATATCGACTCAGATTCGAAAACTGAACAAATGTATGTGTGTATGTGTGTGTGTATGTATGTATGTGACCAACAAACTAGCTCATGTTTCTCGGCACTGGCTGAACCGATTTGAACCGAACCTGTTGCATTCAACTTGGTTTAGGGTCCCATAGATCGAGTTTTATACAGATTGAAGTTTCGATAAGTAGTTCAAAAGTTATGTATAAAAATGTGTTTTCACATATATCCGGATCTCACTTAAATGTATGTAAACTATGTCCGGGTCCATCATCCGACCCATCGTTGGTTAGGTTATCAAAAGACCTTTCCAACGAGTCCAAAACAATGAAGATCTGGCAACCCTGTCTCGAGATATGGCCCCTTAAGTGATATTGATGTACTTTTTGGAAGCCGGATCTCACTTAAATGTATGTAAACTATGTCCGGATCCACCATCCGACCCATCGTTGGTTAGGTTATTGTAAGACCTTTCCAAAGAGTCCAAAACAATGAAGATCTGGCAACCCTGTCTCTAGATATGACCCCTTAAGTGATATTGGTGTACTTTTTTATTCCGGATCTAAAATATAGATGAAATTTGTGTACAGCCATTGTTGGTAATGAGTGAGGAAGGCTCCAACCACATAGGTGGATTAAGTTAGTTTTTTAAATAGCTTTGTATCACATAATCTAGACAAACCCCTTCAATTTTTTTTATTTGTTTAGAAAATATACAAAAAGAGTCAACATTTGAACTAGAGGGTATGACGAACGCTTTGTTTCTTGGAAAAGAAATGATTTTTAAAAAAAGAGTTTTTCTTAAAGTATCAAAAATACACACAAAAAAACAGTTTTTTTAGATGAAAGTTATTCTTGACCATCATTGAAAAAAAATATCCTGGATTTCCCGGGAAATTTGTAATTTTTTGAAATTATTTTGATTCTGGTTCTTATTTATATTTTACCACGAAATTGTATAGGTTAAAATACTTTTTTTTTCTTCGTGTTTTCACTTAATGTCTAAACTTTAAAAAAATCATAACATTAAGACAATATTTAAAAAATCTATTTTTAAGCAATTCCACTGTGAAACTGTCAACTTTTCCTGTCCTTCTGGAGAAACGAAACGGCCTACTTTTCCCTACCAAAAATAACAGAAAGGAAAATTAAAACCTTTCAATAACAGTGCTAAAAAGTTCTACTTTTCAGCACTGAAATGGATGCTGAATAGTTGAACTTTTCAACACTTGTTTCGAAAAGTAACATGTTTCAATATTTTTTTGTTTTGAACGATGAATTTACTAAACTCATGAATGTTTGACATAAAATTCCATTAAAGAAGCGTTTTTCGGAATTGCAAAAAATGTTGTAAGCAACTCGTTGCAAAACTTGATTTTTTCAGCACTCGTCGTATTTATCCAACTCGGTAAACCTCGTTGGATAAATGTACAGCTCGTGCTGAAAAAATCTTCTTTTTGCAACTTGTTGCATATTATAAGCTGTCTATCGAAGCATGCAATATTTTTTTTGTTGCTGCGAAGTATTTTTTTAAAATTAAAGTATAGAGCAGTGTGTAAATAATTTAATCCAAGCTTCACAACTTGCTTTTATGACCAGTTTTAGAGGATGTTAAAATTAAACGAAAAATTATCATGCAGAGTTTTCATAAAGTTTTCAAGACAGATAACTTTTCCTGAACAAATCTTACTGAATTCAGCTCTAGAACAAAATAGTATTGCATTTTACTGTTTCCTTGAAAATGTATCTTCTTATGTTTTCAACATAACATTTTTCAAATATTTGGGGCAAGCTTTTGAAATATATCTATTTTATCTTAAATAAACCTTGACATGAAATTTTCAGACAAGCTGCTTAGATTAGAGTTAAAAAAAATACAGTTCTCGAGTTTTTTTTGAAAAGGTCCTATAAACAAAATTTTCATTTTTTGCTTTTTGGGTGTTTTTAGAACCGCCTTGAGTCAGGGGTATTCAAAAACACCCAAAAAGCAAAAAGTGAAAATTTTGTTTATAGGACCTTTTCAAAAAAAACTCGAGAGTTCTTTTATTTTAATTGACCAAAGTTATGAAAATGTAAACATCTACATAAATTTCAGGAATTCTTGGGACATATACAAATTTACCGGAAAACGGGGAATATTGGGAAATTGGACGCTCTACTTGCAAACAATGAAAATAGCCAAAAATGAGTTTTTTTTGGTTCTACCCAATTGATCCTCAATTTTGAATCGATGATATCTTGGAAAGTATAGATCTGATTTTCAATGCAGTCCAACAGTACAAAAAAAAAAACGGAATCGACGTAACACCTTATAATGTGGCCCTCTTAAACCTTGCGGTTTTGTCAACGGATCCACAGGCGTGTATCGTTCTTTTTGCGACAAAAATTAAAGTGGCCAGCCCTACTGCATTGTGTTTACCGCTGAGAGGATTCTGTGAACGGATCAGATTTCACAGAATCTACAGGGGAGGAAGGATGCGTGGACAAACCGTACCAAACGCTCCGAATCAGTTAGGTGTGGTGTGTTAGTGTAAATTTGGCAGAGAATTATATTTTTAGGGGGAATTGGGGGATGGGAAAGTAAAGAAGGGGTAGGAGGGTTATTTAATGTATAATATAATAATATAGGAGAATATAATCATCTAGTAAATAATGATGGAAACTTCTCACCAAGAAACAGCAAATCTTCAAAAAACAAAACCAGATGTTGTCCCAATCGTCAGCTCCTAGGTTCTTCTCAAGAGACAAGCCTATCGAATGACTTGGAAGGTTTCCTTTCGCTATGATCTTTCCTTTGTTTATATGACCTCTTTAAAGAGAATGTATAAGAAATGAAGTTCATGAAAGCGAATGTCTTAAACAGAAGTTGATCACCATTTAGAAAAAAAACATCAAAAATAAGAAATATATTAAAAAACTAATCAGACGTATAAAAATTAACACAAAACTAGATTAAAGAAGATAAAAATACATAACGAAACAAAAAGCAATACCTAAATCAAATAGACCAACAGCTGCTTAAATTTTCCCTTTTAAAGTGTGATTCGATTATCCGAAGTCACATACAAACCTTTGGATAATAGAACTTCGGATAATTGAAACTTCGGATAATCGAGGCTATGGATAATCGAGTCTGTACTGTAGGAGAAAAATGCTATCTTAAATATAGCTTGAAAATGTTTGTAGTTCCAAACGACAATTTCAATGCCATCAATCAATCGATCTTGTTCAATTAATCTGTCTTTTTACGCTGCCTAATCAGTCCTTATTAAAAATACTAGAGAAAAAACGTCATCCAACTTGGCATTTAAACCACATTTCCACACTTTTCGCATGCACGTACGTTTGTTGATATAGTGATGTGTGTGAGCGGAGAACGAAAAAGTACAACACACCTGCAGAAGCCAGACAATTAAACGGTTACGCAAAACAAAGCATAACAATAACGCGACCTTTCGTGGCCGGCTAGGGTTCTGCCTTAGGGCTTTTGTTCTAGAGCACATTCATAAACTCATCACTTTTAATAGCTCTCAAGCTTGTGCGGTTGAATTAATCTTCAATTTTATGTCAATTTGCTTCTATATCGCATTGAAAGTTAGTTGAAGAAAGGTTTTTTACTGTTTTTTTTTTATTGAAAAGTTATAAATCTATAAGAAAGCCTAAGGTCATGCATTTCCCCCCACTGAGCCAATGCGAAATCACCACCGAACCACCTTGGCTGGTTTCCACTTTTTCCGCATCTGACGCCCCAAATCTAAGCCGATTCCTTTTTTTTACGACCGATCCGTCATTTGCTATTGAATTCCAAGCCGTATGGACTCTATATACCTACCTCTGCCTCACGCAAATCAGTCCAGACAACTAAGACGGCTGCCAGTTTTATGACCAAATAAACGGAGACCCGTGATCTTGTTAAAAGCACTGCCGTTTTTCGTCTAGGCTGGCCACAGACTGTCCTTAGCCTTAACCTCAAATTTGCGTTTCGGAAGGATCCAGTAACCTTGCCGTTAGCTGTTTATGCAATTGGAGTTATTGTTCACCTGTAAACGCGTTGAAGGGGAAGGTTACTTAAGTAATTCTAAATGTATTAATTTGGTTTATATTTTTTGAAAACATAATCATAAAATTTAAATTGTTTATAACTTATTTTTTTTTTAAATATGGCCAATTTAAGGAGCAAATACCCTATGACTCTCAAAGAAAGGTGAAGGAAAGGCTCCTAGGTCGGTTAGTGCCTATGGGCCTTGTCATAATGCCGACTCTGGCGTCTGGCGTTTTACGCAGTGGAATATTATTCAATTAACCCTGCCGTATCGGTTTTCAGTGTCAGCCGGCCGACCGGTCGGCATCGGCATATTTAACGGCCATGCTCTTGAAGAAAGTGGATGTTGTAGGAACTATAAAGAACTTTTATAAACTCTCGAGAAAATGTAGATTTCTCAAAATCCCTTTTTGTTAGTTTGTGTAATAAAATTTTGTTTATTTTTGTTTTGTATATAGCAAAGTTTTGAAAAGGCAAAATATATGCAATAAAAAAACATTTAAAAAATATATACATTTAGGACAATGATCATTTTCAAGGTCACGAAAATAACGTTCAAGAACTATTAAAACTCGCTCATGACCAAAACTTCAACTCATTCTCGTTTGACGTCTGAGCAATTCTCTACGAAATCGGTCTTTTTTATTTTAATTTTTATGTTTTTTAATGCAGCTGAAACTTTTTTTGTGCCTTCGGTTTGCCCAAAGAAGCAATTTGCATCATTAGTTTGTCCATACAATTTCCATACAAATTTGGCAGCTGTCCATACAAAAATGATTTATGAAAATTCGAAAATCTGTATCTTTTAAAGGATTTTTTTTGATCGATTTGGTGTCTTCGGCAAAGTTTTAGGTATGGGTAAGGACTAAAAATATGATACACGGTAAAATAAATTTTGGTGATTTTTAATTTCACTTTTTGTCACTAAAACTTGATTTGCAAAAAACACAATTTTTTTTTATTTTCTGATATGTTTTAGAGGACATCAAATGCCAACTTTTCAGAAATTTCCAGGTTTAAAAAAAAATCTT